>NW_024412406.1:28816662-28872382 GCF_014898765.1 Herpailurus yagouaroundi | reverse complement strand
GACTCATAAATATGGAGAACAAACTGAGGGTTATGGGAGGGTTGTGGGAGGGGAGATGGGCTAAATGGGGAAGGGGCACTAAGGCATCTACTCCTGAAATCATTGTTGCACTATAGGCTAGCTATGTGTAAATTAAAAAATAAATAAATTTAAAAAAAAACAATCAAAATGCAGCAGATTCATGAAAAGATTTTTATGTCCTTCTCAACTGCCTCCAGAGAATTTAGGCCAAGGGGTTGCTCCAGGAAGAGAGCGAGGGATACAAGCAGACAAATGTTCACCTTTAGCCCAGAAGGCTGACCTACAGCCTGAATAGCTTCCAAAAGGATCATATACGTGCTAGTTGCTACCTTCTTAAAGGGCCTCACGACTGCCTGTACATCTCACTGACCATTAACAACAAACTGAATGAGAAACCTTGCAAAAGTATTTTTACGAGTCGAAATTTGCAGGAGACATTTATGATCTAATACTCCTTGTACATCCCCCCTCCCACCCACCTTGAGCACGAGGCATATAACCACCAGCCTCACACAGCAAAAGTGCAGTTGTTTCTGCCCGTGCTACTAAAGTGAACTTACGAAGCGGCACCGTGAAACATCTCAAGACCTGTTTCTTAGCGTTGCAGGCCACAATCCCGCAACTCTGTCACCATAGATAACTGCATTACAGTCTGAACCGGGTAGCAGCCTGGGGGAACCCAGCAAGGCCTGTTTGGTCAGCGTCCTCTGTGTCGATTGTTGCCAACCGGCCCAGCAAACTTTTGTTTACCACACATTTCCTCTCTTGCACCTTCCACTGAAGCCCTCTCCTTTCCTTTCCTTGAAGTTCCAGACCCCTGCCCCCTTTCTCTTCAGCTCAGAATGACACATACACTTCATTCTGCCTATCTTTCCACCCATAATTTCATATGTACTAGGAATCCACACCCACATGAAATTCTGGGTGGATTCCTAGTACCTACGAAATTAAGTTCGGTCTTCTGTTCATCTGTCTCATGTCAATTTGATGCTTAGTTCAGCTAGAAGGACCTTCAGGGGCAGAGGAAATTCTTCTTCTCTGACACTATGAAGTTCATACGCTGGACGTGGGGAGCGAGGAGTATCTCAGTTGTTGCTAGACGCGTGTAACTCGGGTTAGCGTCTGGTCTCCCTTGGTCCACTGGGGCAGGGGTGGGGAGCAGCCCGAGGAGGTGGAACACGAAGAAAAGCCTCCTCACAGAGAGATCTGCTAGATTTTGAGGAATGATTTTCTTGCTTCTCCTGGAAGGAGAAAAGGTGTGCTCACTCATGCATTTAGAATTCTCCAATGTCCATCAACTGATGAATGGATAAAGAATGGAATACTACTCGGCCGTGAAAAACAATGAACTCTTGCCATTTGCAGCAACGTGGATGGAACTGGAAGGTATTACGCTAAGTGAAATAAGTCAGTCAGAGAAAGACAGATATCATATGTTTCCACTCATATGCAGAAGTTGAGAAACTTAACAGAAGACCATGGGGGAAGGGAAAGAAACAAATATATATAGTTACAAACAAAGAGGGAGGCAAACCGTAAGAGATTTTTAAATACAGAGAATAGGGGCACCTGGGTGGCTCAGTCGGTTAAGCGTCTGACTTCAGCTCAGGTCATGATCTCGGGGTTCAGTCCATGGGTTTGAGCCCCGCGTCGGGCTCTGTGCTGACAGCTCAGAGCCTGGAGCCTGTTGCAGATTCTGTGCCTCCTTCTCTCTCTGCCCCTCCTTGGCTCATCCTCTGTCTCTCTCCCAAAAATAAATAAACATTAAGAAATTTTTTTTTACTAATAAAAAATAAAAATGAAAACAGAGAACAAACAGGGCAGAAGGGGGTGGGACGGTGGGTGGGTAAATTGGGTGACGGGCATTGAGGAGGGCACTTGTTGGGATGAGCACTGGGTGTTGTATGGAAGCGATGAATCATGGGAATCTACCCCGAAACCAAGAACACACCATATACACTGTATGTTAGCTAACTTCACAATAAATTATATTTAAAAAATTAAAATAAATTAAAATAAATTAAAATCCCCCAGCTTGGGGAAGCACCAATTCTGTACCAGCGTCACTGCACACAGAATGCTCAGAAAAGCTGAACTTTTCCAATGCTGGAAATTGGAAATTAACTGCCAGCCACCGCCAGGTCTATCTGGTATTTCAAAGGAATACTGGGGGCTATAAATAGAAATTCAAGGAGTAAACTTTTCAAATCCCAAACCTCTGACTGCTTGGTGTTTTTCTTGTCACTTTAAGCAATTAAGCATAGGGGTGAAGGCGGGCAGATATCCAAACAAGTGCATAATTTTAAAACGTCACAATTAAGAGACATCCAGGTGGCTCGGTCGGTTAAGCCAACTGTCCAATCTGGGCTCAGGTCATGATCTCACGGTTCGTTCACTTGTGAGTTCAAGCCCCACGTGAAACTCTCTGATCGGTTTCCCTGTGTCTCTGCCCCTCTTCTGCTCACATGTACATTCATGCTCTCTGTCAAAAATACACTTAACATGGAGCGCCTGGGTGGCTCAGTCGGTTGAGCGGCCGACTTCAGCTCAGATCACGATCCCGCGGTCCGTGAGTTCGAGCCCGCGTCGGGCTCTGGGTTGATGGCTCAGAGCCTGGAGCCTGCTTCTGATTCTGTGTCTCCCTCTCTCTCTGCCCCTCCCCCATTCATGCTCTGTCTCTCTCTGTCTCAAAAATAAATAATACGTTAAAAATTTTTTTTTTAAAAAATACACTTAGGGGCGCCTGGGTGGCGCAGTCGGTTAAGCGTCCGACTTCAGCCAGGTCACGATCTCACGGTCCGTGAGTTCGAGCCCCGCGTCAGGCTCTGGTCTGATGGTTCGGAGCCTGGAGCCTGTTTCCAATTCTGTGTCTCCCTCTCTCTCTGCCCCTCCCCCGTTCATGCTCTGTCTCTGTCTGTCCCATAAATTTAAAAAAAAAAAAAAATACACTTAACAAATAAACTTAAAAAAATAAAATGTCACAATTAAACATGAGCAAGTATCCCCTCTATCAAATCCCACAAAAAGCAAGTCTGTTACTAGGTATTAATATAACCTTTGGTAGCTCACTTTATCTAGGGATCTCTGTTGCTCTCTGTGTAAAATGAAGCAAGTAAGCTGATAAAACCCAAGGTCTCTTTTTGCTTTGAAATTCTCATCTACCTTTTCTACCTCTACAGGCTGTTCCAGACAGAAAACTTAAATCTAAAGAAGTTCTAAGGTCTTCCAATAATGGTCAACAAAGGTAATTTAAAGACATTAAACCCTTGTAAAAGCACAGCAAACCAATGGCTCTGAGATTTCAAGGTCTAGTTCACTACTTACCGGAAGAAAATTAGAGCAAAAAATAAAGAAGCAAGGATTATGGCTAAAAATAGAAAAAGAGTGGGTGGCAGAATATATAATTGTATAAAAGTTTGAGAAATATAAAGGCTGGCAAATGAGCTTAATATTAAAATGTCAAAGAAAGAGTCTGGAAGGGATCATTGAAGGTCAAGAGTAAGCCAGAGAACCTTTGGCTGAAGAAGCCATAAATATACAGAACAGGAAGAAATACAGGAAATAAAAATCTATTTAAAATGTTTATTTAAACAAATGAAGGCTATAAAGCATGTGCTGACTAAAATAAGGAAGAGGGAAATTAATTCGCATTCACCGAATACCTGTTATGTGTCAGGCATTGGGCCAGGTGGTTTACACAGCCTAGGAATTTAAGAATTCATTGGAGACTTGAAAAAGGAAACCAGGAGAGTCATGAATCATTATTGTTCATTATGCACAAGCCTGGGGGACTCAAAGGAGTCTTGCTCGGTGGTCCTACATTTCGGTAGGACGTCAGCATAGGCTTGTCACCCGTAGTTTGAGGTTTCTCAGGTGAGCGTGATACATAGCCAGGCTTGAAAATCACATCCTTTACCCTGGCAGGTTCACATTCGATCGGTGAACACAATACATCACTGTCATTGTGCCCAAGAGAGTGGAAGATTGCGGGGCTGTGAGGAGACCGTCCCGAGAGCTGCAAAATGGAAGGCAGAGGGGAGATCAAAGCAGCCCCAGGGGCTGGACCAGACCTGACCTACTGAGGAGGTCTCGCTAAGGTGGTGAGGATTTCAACCAGGATGAGACTAGAGAGGAAGATATTGTCAGAACTGACTAATCTTCACTGCTGCTCAGGGTGATATCAGTTCCTGGTAAAGCAGGGCTGGAGAGTGACGAGGTCCTTAGGAGAGTCATTGCCCAGTACAAATCACCATAGACCACAGTTCCATCCAGGTTTGTATCCAGGATGCTGTGAGGGGTGCGAACAGGTGCCCCAGGCAGGTGACAGCGTTGAGGTCCCACAGCAACTGGGCAGTACAAGGGCAATTCTTAGATGCGTCACAGGGAGAGGGGACGGAAGTAACACGAATTAAGCAGCTCAACGGGAGGGACCTAAAGTGAGCAAACAGGAGATGAGAGTTTGAACTACAGGGTTTGAAAAGAAGAGAGGGATTGAAGTCACACAACAAAGGACAGGTCAAGAGGTCTTGGTGACAGGCTGTGGAGAAGCAAAGGCCCTGCGGAAGCTTCCACAGAGCATCGAAGCCTTGCTGACTGGGGTGTTATGGTAACTGGGCCAGAAATAGGAAGTATTTCTGGAGAGAGGGTTTGGCAAGAAGAAAAGAGTGAGTCAGAGATACTGGGATTTGAAACTACAGAGATGAGTCAAAGCCCCAGGTGGTGTTTGGGGATCCATCCATAAGAGCCGAGAGAGACGCTCAGGTAGGGGGGCAGGGGGACGGAGACACAGAGAAGCAGCCTTGAGGGGAAGGCTTGCAGGTGGGGGGAGCACACACGGCAAGGAAGAGCAGAATCGGGACTGCGAGGGGGCAGCTCCCTGCGGGGAGGGCAGCAGGAACAAGGAAGGGACAAAAAGCCTTCAGATCAAGCAGCAAGTAGCTAAGTAGGTGAGCCCGGGTGGGTCCTGAGGATGCCCAGGAGCTCATCATCCACATTGACTGCTGGTGGAAGAAACAGCCTCGCTCAGGCCTTAACCTTGCTCTTCAGTGAAAGGGGAGCTACCAAGTGATCTCTTCTGTCCTGTGGCATGCTGTGTGGAACCAGAGTGGTGGGGCAGACACCAGGCTGTGCAGAATAATAGAGCTCTTTAAATGGAAGGCAGCAGGGGGAACACGGTCTTTTGCAGAATTTTTCAGGTGAAAGGAACTTGTACAAGTAGGGTCAAAGGCGGGGGGGGGGGGGGGCAGGGACGACCGGCGCAGAGTACTGACCTGCGTTCCAGGGGGGAAATAGAGCATGCGAAAACGGTGGGCACGCTGGAATAAAATCAGCAAAAGAATCCAGTGAGGGGTAGCCTTTCTCTCGGGTGTTCTCTGCGAAGCCTTCTGGTTCTTGCAAATCGAATCGAACCCACTAGAGCTGGAGAGGCAGGAGGGCCAGGACCGACCACGGGGGGTCTTGGAAACGGAGAAAGTCCTTTTTGGAGAGGATAAATATACATTTAAAGATTTCAAGGTTTGGGTTAACTGCTTATGATTTACCACGGACTAGCAAAGACCTACGTGCTCACATCCATATGCTGCATGGCCCTCGTACTTTACATAAGACTGTTTGCTCCACCACTAATGAAGTCGGCAGGCAGCAGTCTCTCGATATATAAAGTGTGCGTGAGATTTCACGTTCCCAGACCTTAAGGTGAAACGAAGTTTAACTGAGCAATAAAAGCCTAGAATTTCGGCGATGTGCTGGCAGCGACAAAGCTCACAATTTCTTTATTATCGTGCTCTGTTTCACTATAAAATTGTTCCGGGCAAAACGAACCTTAAGTCTATGGGCCCTACAATGCAGCATTTAAGGGCAAACAGTGAAGAAAAATCTCAGCAGGTAATCATCCAGATCATTTACTGGGCTAGGGCCTTTAACAACGAACAGAAGATTTCTGCACCCCCCCACCCCAAAAAAAGATTTTCTCAGAAAAAGAAGATTGCTTTTTCACAGATGATGATGTCATTAAGAAAATGTTTTGTGTTCAAGAAGGAAAACCTTGGGCTTGACAAAAACTTGTTGAACTGTAGCCCAGAAAATCTGCCTGGATTTTGGTTTAACATTTACCGAGTGTATCTGACATACAGCTCAAGACAGATATTGGTAACAGAGCTCAATGCTGTGAGATTAGAGTTTCTGAATTTACCTCTTCCCTTAGGTCACACAGACTTTAGTTGAAGCATAGTTTCCTTCCAAAAGGCAGTAACTGGCCCTTGACAGGCTCCTTAATTCACCATAAAACAAAGACAATAGGGAGTCTTAATTTTGGTATTCAGGAAAGTTTCTTGGTTGCTAACCCGTGGACAGTTCGCAACAACTGGTTTCTGCTTTTTGGATTTTTTTTTTTTTGTTTGTATAGAGCTTGATTGTTTATAAATCATCTCAATAGAAATCATCTCATTATCTCTTTATAATCATCCTGAGATGTAGTCACTATCCTTATTTTCCAGTGCATTTTCTCCGTCACACAACCCCTTGGCTTGTTCGTTCATTTATTTAACAAACATTTGTCTGTTACAAACAAAGTACAAAGAAAGTACAAAGAAAGGAAATACAAAAAGCATGCCTTGGGCACAACCTAATGAGCTCCTGTACAAATAGTTTGAAAAAAAGAAAAAAAAAATGGTTTGAATCTTCTTAGTAGTAATCCTCCAAAAATGACTCCTAATATCTCTAGCAAACTAAATGGTATTGGTATGGCATTATAGTTCTGGCCTGGTTTTACTAAGAAAGAGAATGCAAATAAATACAAAGTGTCAGTGCGATATTTTCTGGAATACCGAGGTGAATTGGGTGGGAGATGGGATGGAAAGATTCCTAGGGAATGAGAAATCTGGGGAGGAGACAACACGAAGGGAAGGGCAGGAGGTGGGCCGATAGAGTCGGTCCGAACATATGAGATTTCACAATGATTATTCCACCTGGATCCATGTCATGTCAGGAAAAGAGTGACCGCCTCCTCTGAATCTACAAGCATAAGATCTAACCTGAAATTTCAACGTTTATTTATTTTGGGGACAGAGAGAGACAGAGCATGAACGGGGGAGGGGCAGAGAGAGAGGGAGACACAGAATCGGAAACAGGCTCCAGGCTCCCAGCCATCAGCCCAGAGCCCGACGCGGGGCTCGAACTCACGGACCGCGAGATCGTGACCTGGCTGAAGTCGGACGCTTAACTGACTGCGCCACCCAGGCGCCCCAGATCTAACCTGAAATTTAAGATGGAGACTCTCTTGGAAATATTCAGAACATGTGGTTGACATAGACATGTAATCGACCCTCCAGAGGCGAATTCAATGTTGAACCCATGGACTGTTAGTTGGCTGGGCCTTTAAGATTTCTCCCTGGTCTTTAGACTCACAGGAATTAATATTATGAAGCTTGGACCTTTTTCCTGGCTTGTGATTTTAATCTATTTAAAATTAAAACCATACTAATGTTCTAGAAGAACTGTACATTCTCAAAATTTAAGCATGCGTTCTCTATACCAAAATGATTATAAGAACCACGCCATTTTATTTGTTTATGCATTAGAGAAGTCTTTATTTGTCTGTTTGTTTGTTTGTTTGTTTTTAGCACCTGCTAAGTACAAGGTGCTTTTCCAGGTTCTAGGGAGCAAATAAAGAGTTTAGTTGTTGCTTGTTAACCCTGAAAATATAAATGTAAAGTACTTATGCCACATAAGACTCTTCCTTGAACTTATTTGGGCGCTTCAACTTTCCATACCTAATATTTGATGTATTCATTAAGGCAGAGTAAGCATATTTAATATTCAAGCCACAATGTTTAACATGTTAGTTCAACAAATACTTGTCACACATATTCCATGGATTCTACACCATGCTAGTCTTTGAGATACACAGATGGGTAAACCTCCTGTCATCATTAAACTCATTGAGACCCAGAGCCCTTAACACCAACCACACCGCAAAATTTCCTGTGGTGCTTTAGAAATACAAGGACCTCTTGGGGCGCCTGGGTGGCGCAGTCGGTTAAGCGTCCGACTTCAGCCAGGTCACGATCTCGCGGTCCGTGAGTTCGAGCCCCGCGTCGGGCTCTGGGCTGATGGCTCAGAGCCTGGAGCCTGTTTCCCATTCTGTGTCTCCCTCTCTCTCTGCCCCTCCCCCGTTCATGCTCTGTCTCTCTCTGTCCCAAAAATAAATAAACATTGAAAAAAAAAATTAAAAAAAAAAAAAGAAATACAAGGACCTCTCACTGTATTCCTCCATGTCGATTTCGGAACAGGGCTTGGTATCTATTATTTTTTTATGTCTCATGGAAGATTCCAATACCCAGCCAGTGAAAAGGATCGCTAGCCTCACAGAAATTATTTTGCTTACGATCTATTCTTTATTTTTCAAAGCACCATCTACATGAAGCTTCTCATAAAACTAAACCTACACCAGCCCTATCACCCAGCACTTTTACTCCTAGGGTTACTCAAAACAAATAAATCCACATGTCCACAAGAGGACATGCACAAGAATGTTTATGACAATTCATAATAGCTCATGTGCCCAAGAAAAGGAAAATGGAAAAAAAAAAAAAAAACCTGATATACTCAAACAATGGAATACCCGCTCACCAATACCACTATCAATACACATAACAACATGAATAAAACGCAAAAAACACTACGCTAAATGAAAGAGCGTAGTGAATGAATGAAATGAAAAACCTGCCACCGAATCATCCTATTTCTGTGAAGTTCTAGAACATGCAAAAGTAATTTATGGTGGCAAATAAAACAGTGATTGCCTTGAAGGGATTGGGAGTTGAGAAAGGCCAAGGACTCTCTAACATGATAGCAATATTCTATTTATTAACAGAGGTTTGGTTCACTGGGACATGTATTTATCAAAACTCAAAGCATGCTGCCCTTAAGAAAAGGAAAAAAAAAAAAAACCTCAAAAGAAAAAAATCGTAAACAGATCTTGAGCTCTTAATGGATGTCATGTATGTTGAAGTATCTAGGGGAGGCATGTACTGAAGCAGCTTATAGTGGTAGACGTAAAAATGAGATAGATTGATGGATGGAGATCAGGACGGATAGATAGATTTAATAAAACAAATAGAATAAATTATTAATGTAGCGCCTACGTGATGGATATAAAACTGGTTCAACTTTTTGTACATTTGAAAATTTTTACAATTAAGTATCAGGAAAAATTGTACGTGCACGTCCACAGTGTTTAAGGTGCCTAACATAACTTCAAGCACCTTGTACGTGTTAACCCATGCAATTTGCGTAAGTCATGTGACAGAGGCCAGTTGCACACCGAATCCACTTTGTCATCTCCCTGTTGGTGCAGATCGTTTCCAACCAAGCGTGTGCTTGCCTGTGGTCACATGACTGAGCCTGGCCAATGGACTGGGAGTGGAAGCGATGGCTACCATTAGGAGGCCTGGCCCGTAGGCACCTTTCCCGCATGAGACTGGATGGAAACCTCAGAACCTTGGTGCCTTCTGTTGCGGGTGATGCCCTGACCTATGCTGGCCTATCAGAAATATTTGTCTTGGACTTCTTGTGAGCTCAGAATATACTTCTTGTTATATGAGAGAGATTGGTGTATTAGTTAGTACTGCCTTAGTTCGTGCCACTCTAACTTGCGTATCATTCTACCGCGTGGGTACTGATAGTGTCCTTATTTAACACATAAGGACACAGCCCACAGGTAAGACAGCTCAGCGGCCACCCTGGGATTCAAACTCAGGCATTTTGGCTCCAGGGTCTAGACTCCTGAGTATTGCACTAATTCTGCCTCTTCCTTCCTTGGAGTGGAGGTACTGATAAATAATTGTTTGTTTCTCCTTCAAGCAAGTGATGTAACTCCGCGACAGAGGATCACCTTTCAAAACACAAATTGGTATTCCCAGAAGCAGACTTGTAATCCTGCTCCTTGTCAGCCGGGCCGGGTGTCCAGTGTCTGGGAGGAAGGTCGAAGAGGGCTCAAACATCAGCAGCGCTGACCTTTGCACATACTCTATCGCCACTGTTGCTCTAAATAATTAGGAAGGGGGAGGGGTCCCCAATCTGTTGTCTATAGCTCACTGACATCTTTTTTGACCCGAGCTTCCTCTGGCCCCTAAAAACGCATCTCAAAATCGGGAAGATTGAGCTTCCTCCTTGACCTCCACTTGGTCGTAGCTCGTCCACAGCAATAATAACAGAAAAGAGAGCTGTTCCCCCCAGATCAGTACTTGATATATACCATGTGTACTGATTTACTGAACTCCTGGTATGGAAGCAGGTGCCCACAGGGCCCAAAATGCAAAATGGAGATGCCAGAAGACAGCCTCTGGTATTTTGCTGGACGGAATTTTGATAGGTTCACCATATTGCATAGAAATAACGATGAAAATACAACACGGGTCCTCTACTATGCACAAAGAGGCAGGAAGCGGAAAAATTTACATATAAACCTATTACATTACTGTGGTGTCTCTGGAACTTGTACTAACCAGCAGCCTCCTAATTACCAGATGCCATGCAGCTTGGAGTTACATTTAGGAAATTGTTGAGGTTGCCAGATTCACATTAAAAAAAAATAACAAGGTACCCAGTCATATCAAATAGCCTTGGGAACCAACACAGAAGCACATGAAATTCAGCCATGCCCTTCCTGTTTTCCTGTTTGTTATGCTTTATCAGGTCACTGGATATGAAAATAAATCAATACAGATCTTTACTTTTTTTATGTATAGTCGCAGGCTGCAAGCCAGCAAGCAGTCTGGTGACAGAACTATTGGCGATTGTTTCTGAATATTAGTGGCTAAAAGTCAACAATTTGAAATTTCAAAGTACAATCTTCAAAGATCTCTAGATGTTTCTCAAACTTTACTCCTTCAACTTAACCTTTAAAAAATTTTCACCGCTGGAGCCTTGAGTAAGCCAGTGGCATTTTGTGATGGTGTTGACACAGCTCTCAGTGTCTTCCATTCGTGTTAGATGTCGGGGTTTGCTTTGCAAGCCTTGGTCAGCTGAGTCCTCAGAGAGGACCATAGTCGCTGACCACAGTCATGGCTCCCAAGGTCTGCTCTCTTGGTCACTGTGACAAAATAGAATTGGATCCTAGACTTTTTGCTCTGCTCTACCACAGAATTCCTGAGGGGTAAATATTTATTTAACCCTCCAACTTCCACATAGTGTCCCCCCCAAAACTTCATGTCTACCCATAACACCAGAATATGACCTTATTTGAAAATGGGGCTTTTGTGTCTTCTTCAATTTCTTTCATAAGCTTTCGATAGTTTTCAGTGTATAGATTTTTTTCACTTCTTTGGTTAGATTTATCCCTAGTTATTTTATGGGTTTTGGTGTAATTGTAAATGGGATCGATTCCTTGATTTTTCTTTCTGTTGCTTCATTGTTGGTGTATAGGAAGGCAACCGATTTCTGTGCATTGATTTTATATCCTGCACCTTTGCTGAATTCATGAATCAGTTCTAGCAGTTTTGTGGCGGAATCTTTTGGGTTTTCCATATAGAGTATCATGTTATCTGAGAAGAGTGAAAGTTTGACCTCCTCCTGGCCGATTTGGATGCCTTTTGTTTCTTTGTGTTGTCTGCTGAGGCTAAGACTTCCAATACTATGTTGAATAACAGTGGTGAGAGTGGACATCCCTGTCTTGTTCCTGACCTTAGGGGGAAAGCTCTCAGTTTTTCCCCATTGAGGATGATATTAGTGTTGGGTCTTTCATATATGCAGCAACTTCTTACTCAACACATCTCCAGAGGCAAGGGAAACAAAAACAAAAATGAACTATTGGGACCTCATCAAAATAAAAAGCTTCTGCACAGTGAAGGAAACAATCAGAAAAACTAAAAGGCAACCGATGGAATGGGAGAAGATATTTGGAAAAGACATGTCAGATAAAGGGTTAGTATCCAAAATCTATAAAGAACTTATCAAACTCAACACCTAAAAAAAACAAATAATCCAATGAAGAAATGGCCAAAAGACACAAATAGACACTTCTCCAAAGAAGACACCCAGATGGCCAACAGACACATGAAAAGATGCTCAACATCACTCATCCTCAGGGAAATACAAATCAAAACCGCGAGGAGATACCACCTCACGCTTGTCAGAATGGCCAACATTAACAACTCAGGCAACAACAGATGTTGGTGAGGATGTGGAGAAAGAGGATCTCTCTTGCACTGCCGGTGGGAATGCAAGCTGGTGCAGCCTCTCTGGAAAACAGTAGGGAGTTTCCTCAAAAATTAAAAATATAGCTATCCTACAACCCAGCAATTGCACTACTAGGTATTTATTTACGGGTGTGCTGTTTCGAAAGGACACATGCACCCCCATGTTTATAGCAGCACTATCAACAATAGCCAAAGTATGGAAAGAGCCCCAATGTCCATCGATGGATGAATGGAGAAAGAAGATATGGTATATATATACAATGGAGTATGACTCGGCAATCAAAAAGACTGAAATCTTGCCATTTGCAACTCCGTGGATGGAACTGGAGGGTATTATACAAAGTGAAATTAGTCAGTCAGAGAAAGACAAAAATCATGACTTCACTCATATGAGGACTTTAAGACACAGAACAGATGAACACAAGGGAAGGGAAGCAAAAATAATTTAAAACAGGGAGGGGGACGAAAGATAAGAGACTCTTAAATATGGAGAACAGAGGGTTACTGGAGGGGTTGTGGGAAGGGGGATGGGCTAACCAGGTAAGGAGCACTAAGGAATCTACTGAAATCGTTGTGGCACTAAATGCTAACTAACTTGGATGTAAATTTAAAAAATAAAATTTAAATTAAAAAAAGAAAGAAAATAGGGCTTTGGCAGATGCAGTCAAGTTACGATGAGGTGTAAGTGGATTAGAGTAACCCATAAATCCACTGCGCCTGGTGTTTTTACAAGAGGAGAAAACACAGACAAAATGACACACAGGAGGAAAGCCATGTGATTGTCCTCAATTCAAGGAACACCAAGGATCTCCAGCAGCCACCAAAGGCTAGGAAGAGGCAAGGAGGAAGCCTCCCCTAGCGGCTTCTCCAGAGAGAAGCTTTGGCCATTGGTTCTGCCAGTGCCTTGATTTCAAACTTCTTGTCTCCAAACCTGTGAGACAATAGTCTTTGTTGTTCGAAGCTACTCAGTTTGGGGTTCTTTGTTTGCCAGTCCTAGGGTCTCGTACAGAAAACACCTGGTAAAGAGATAACGTTTTCGAAGATTTATTACTAAATATTTGAAACCAAATCCACACAGGTACACGATGGGTTCCTCTTTTTGCTCCCAAGCTACCCTCTAAATGCAAAAAGGAAACGACCGTTTTTGCCGAGGCAATAGCTAGTCGACTGCGGGACATTTGTCGCCCTCCACTGCTGTGTCTTAAGGCATGAAAGCCTTGCCGTGGTAAAGGGTAGGCAGAGAGCATGACCAGGGCCCTGGGACCTCTTCCTCCAGTGACCAGCAGTGTCTTCTGAGATGGTGCCTGTGACACTGAACCTGAGATCACCCTTGTGGTTTACAGTCTTTTTTTTTTTTTAATTTTTAATGTTTATTTTTTGAGAGAGAGAGAGAGAGAGAGAGAGGGGCAGGGAGGGGCAGAGAGAGAGGGAGACGCAGAATCCGAAGCAGGCTCCAGGCTCTGAGCCATCAGCACAGAGCCCGATACGGGGCTCGAACTCACGAACTGCGAGATCATGACCTGAGCCGAAGTCGGAAGTCAGATGCTTAACCGACTGAGCCACACGGGCACCCCAGTTGTGTAGCTTTCTGATAGCAGTGACATAAAGGTCATTTGTGCACTATAAGAAGACCTTTTCTTTCACCTACTTGCATTATATATACAGAGCACTCTTGACCTTTAACTGAGCTTAGAGCCAATTTTAAAGGACACATTCAGTAGAGCGAGCACCAAATTGTCCTCCTACAACACGGGGGCTTTGGATTTCCTCCGCATCTGAACCAGGCTCTTGGGAGGCTGACAGGACATCTCCAGGGCTCAGAAAACTCAAGTATCTTCACTGGCAATTTGATCCGCTCAGTGGTGATGTCTCCTTGGGTTCGTCTTGACTGTTGACAGTCGCTCTGACTTTCATGATTCTGGATGATCCTGACAGTTTTGAGGAGGAGTATTCCTTGGGAATTTTCTAGTGTTTCCGGCTCATCACATCATCAAGAGTGCATACCATCAACAAGACATATCATTGATTTTGACCTCAGTCACCCGGCTGAGGTAGTCAGTGTTTGGCACGTTTCTCTACTGCAAAGTTATGCTTTTTCTCCCTTTCCATTCGGTACTTTCTGGAAGGCAGTCACTGTGCCCAGCCTGCACCTAAAGAGTGGGGGGGTTATGTAGTGCCTCCTTGAGGGAGAAATAGCAACATAAATAATGTAGGGTCGGTCTCTTCTCTCCCGTGTACGGATGTAGCACGCGTCCAGTCATGTATTCCAGTATGGACTCACGGATGTTTGTTCTACCCCTTGAGGTTATAATCTAATACTTTTTTTTTTCTTACTCCAAACTCTTCCAGCTTTAGTCACGGGAAGACCACCCAGTTAAACATCAGTGTTCTTTTGAGATCCCC
Organism: Herpailurus yagouaroundi; assembly: GCF_014898765.1. Classification (NCBI taxonomy): domain Eukaryota; kingdom Metazoa; phylum Chordata; class Mammalia; order Carnivora; family Felidae; genus Herpailurus; species Herpailurus yagouaroundi. The sequence goes on along the minus strand of NW_024412406.1, from coordinate 28,857,761 downwards.
TCGGAATTATGGCTTTATATATTCATTTGGAGCGCATCCTCACTTCCCAGCACTAAGGCCGTACCAGGCCCTTCTTGTATATTCCCCACCTCAGTCCTAGAATCAGCCTTGGTCACTTGGACTTGAGGATGCTATTAGAAACTGTGGTCTGGGTACCAGGTGTGCTCCTTGCTACCGGGGCTTCCTGTCTTTTGGACTTTCTCCGTTGACAGAGTGAGGAAATTGATGTCACAGGACAATACAAGTATATCCACATAACGACACTTTTCTATGTGTAACTGTATCCGTATCTGTATTAACGTAAACATGAGGTTAGACCGCGGTCTCCATCTCATTGCCACATAGGGTATTCTAGCGTCCTCCCCTTGCTTGTCTGTAAGCTCCCACTCCAACTAAAAAAACTGGGCTCACACCATCGGCCATCCATGCACTTAACTGCTCAACCCCAGTATACACGTGTGGCGCTCTGGGCATTGCTAACTCTTATCCTCTTGGGGAGAAAAAACGTTATCAACCCGAGTTCAGTGCTTACATGCAGTTCCTTTCTCTCTAGTCTTACAGACTCTAGTCATTTCCGACTGGTCAACACCTTTTCCCCCACCCCTTCGGTGAACTTGTTTTATACATTTGTCATACAGTTAGAGTCTCTTGTCACCGTTTGCATTCCTTCCCGGGACCCCCCAACCTCCTAGGTCATTCTTAAAATTTGTCTACATTAAGGTTCGCTTGTTGTAACGTAAAGTGCTGAGGGTTTTGACATATGCGTGTTATCACACAGCCATCATTACCGTATCAGGGAAATTATTTCACTGCCCTCCAAGTCTCTTGTGCTTTACCCATTTAATCTTCTCTCCTGTCCCTGGAACCCGTAGCAGTTAGCAATCTTCTTATTGCCTCCATAGCCTTGCCTTTTCCAAAATGTCATATAACTGGAGTCACGTACCGTGCAGCTTTTTAAGAGGGCCTTCTTTAACTTGGAACTATACATTTAAGTTTATCCATATCTTTTTCGTGGCTTAATAACTCTTTTTTATCCCTGATTATTCCATTATATGTATACACCATAGTTGTTTGTCCATTCACCTGTTGAGGGATAGTTTGGTTGCTTCTGGTTTTCAAATCACTTGGGTACATATCTAGGACTGTGATAGCTGGCTTGTATGGTAACACCGTATTTACCTTCGTAAGAAAGAGGGACTTCTGACACCAATGTTTTATGATCCTACCAGAAGGTAGCATTAGTTGCATTCTATAGTAACGGTTAATAGTAATAAAATACAGGGGCGCCTGGGTGGCGCAGTCGGTGAAGCGTCCGACTTCAGCCAGGTCACGATCTCGCGGTCCGTGAGTTCGAGCCCCGCGTCGGGCTCTGGGCTGACGGCTCGGAGCCTGGAGCCTGTTTCCGATTCTGTGTCTCCCTCTCTCTCTGCCCCTCGCCCATTCATGCTCTGTCTCTCTCTGTCCCCAAAATAAATAAACGTTGAAAAAAAAATTTTTTAAAAATAGTAATAAAATACAAAATAAGAATATGGGAATAGTGAGCATTAACCAAGGTATACCATATCAGCACCATTCTTCCCCTCCAGAGTATTCCGTGAATTAATACTTTATCTTAACTGGTGTATTTGGGATTAACAACAAATTTACATAGTAAAATACGTGCCGATTGTGACACCATCTCAGAGATAGCAAATAAATCAATGTATTTTCATGCTAATAGTCATTAAGAATTCATTTTCTCTTTCAGCGTTTCAAGGAATATTCGTTGGCGCATCTCTGTCATTGAGTGGGATGTGTTTGTGGCAGATATTTCAATGTTGCATGGTCATGCGACATCAGCCCAGGGGTTTATGCACTGACTTTTAAAACTGATTATAGATAGGGGCACCTGCGTGGTTCAGTCATGATCTCACTATTCGTGAGTTCAAGCCCCACGTCCGGCTGGCTGCTGTCAGCCTGTCCGTACAGAGCCCACCTTGGACCTTCTGTTCCCCTCTCTCTGCCCCTTCCCCACTTGCACTCTCTCAAAAACAAATAAATATTTAAGAACTTGATGAAAGATAACAATATCGTACAATATACCTGAAAGTTGTAGAAGAGCGGATCTTAATCGTTCTCACCGCAGAAAAAGTAATGGTAATTATGCAACATGATGGAGGTGTTAGCCAACCTGGTCATAATGGTGGTAATAATAATATCACAATATAAAAGTGTATCACATCGACATAGTATATACTTTAAAGCTGTACAATGTTATATGTTAATTATATCTCAATAAAACAGAAAGAATTGAGACTTTTTGGGAAAGAAACCTGGTGATATTTGGAATTTTCTGGAAGTTTTTTTTCTCAGCTTGTCTAAAAGGTTTCCAAACTACACTTCAAAGCACCGTGCTGGGCTCTGAGGAAATACACATCATGTGTAAGACTCCAGAGCTGGACTCAAAAGCTTGTAATTGTATGCAGGTGACTAAGGGAAAGGGATCGGAACACGTTCCAAAGTGTTTCTAGAAGATAGTTTAAGGTAAGTATCATATGAATGAAACAGAAGAATGCCACAGGAAGAGTAAAGATGAAGAAAGTTCTTCTTGTGGGAGTGATCAATAAGGTTTAGAATCCCACAGTTGAACAGTATAAACAAGTGGCCTTCTAGATCTCAAAAAAAGTCATTAAGTGCCAACAGGAATCTTGATCCCATTTGAAAAAGACGCTTCTTAAACCAAGCCTTTGGTTGGTGTAGACAGGTAACTCTCGGATACCATATGAGTGGCCTGCTATTAAAATTAATTCTTGACAGTTTTTTAACAACTGGACAATGTTACCACTCAGATGATAGTATTTTATGAAATTGTTCTCTGGCTCTCTCATATATCTGTGTATGGATATGTACATATATGGAGAGTTGTGATTGAGAAGTATTTAATAAAAGTCATGTAAATTAATATGAAAATTTACCATCCAATGCAAAATATTTAAAACTATATTTCCGGGAGTCTGGGTGGCTCAGTCGGTTGAGCCTCCCACTCCAGCTCAGGTCATGAGCTCACGGTTCGCAAGTTCGAGCCCCGTGTTGGGCTCTGTGCTAACAGCTCGGAGCCTGGAGCCTGCTTCGGATTCTGTGTCTCTTTCTCTCTGCCCCTCCCCCGCTCACTTTCTATTTCTCTCTGTCTCTCAAAAATAAATAAATGTTTAAAAAAATTCAAACTATATTTCTTTTTATTTCTACATAAACAAAACCGTATGTGTGTATGTGGCGTAAAACTGCTTTCCAAATGATGTAAGTTCGTGCCATTTCAATCATTTCCAAATCATTTATTGAGTCTTAGAATTTCTTCTCCATGTAGCCCATTGTACTGCTGGCTTATCACTGGGTGTCCAGTGTAGACCGAGCTGTGGTGAAGGAATGGCTGGGAGTGAGGGTCCGCTCTTGGGTAGCAGTGGCTCTCACAGGCCCTGTGTTCCTGCCCACGGTGCCTCCACCAACGCCACCAGCCTGCCTCCTCCTTCAGTTCTCCTTCCGGGATGGCGGTCGCCCTCAATGCTTCCGGTACCCTTTCCCCTCTGTGCCTTCACGCCAGCTCATGGCCTCTGCTGGGAATATGCCATCCTTTTAGGCTCTTTGCCAAATGGTATGGAAGAATTTGCCGTTTGTGCCTCTATACCAGGGCCACCATTTGAGTGTGTGTGTGTGTGTGTGTGTGTGTGTGTGTGTGTCTGTGTGTGTATAGGTAACAGATACCTATGTACATTAGATAATGAAATAAATGACCCTATGCATTTAACTCAGTTACAGTCTTTTTGTTTGTGGAGAATAGTGGAAATAGAAGCTTCTGCCCACCCCAACCCCTCTGCCTTATATTTCTGTCTAAACATATTATAAGTCTTGAATGAAAGTCACTGTAAACTAGAGTCCAAACATTTAGAGTTTTAAAGAGCTGACTATAAGCTCTCCTGGGTTTTTATTCTGTAAAGCTTTAACGAACCTGCTCCTATACCTAGTCATATAATCTAATACCCCACTTGCCACTAATTCAAATAGAATAAACTACAAATAAAATAAATAAATAATGCCGAGAGCACATAATTATGGGCTCTTTGATGCTTTATTTGGCCTATTAAACTTTATATAATTTGCCAAGGGAAATGTAGTCGACATTGTCCCAACAAAGTGCATACATCTGTTTTTTTATTTTTAACTCAATATTAAATTAAAATTAAAAATTAAAATTAAATTAAATCAAAATTAAATTAAAAATTAAATTTTTCAAACAACCTGATCTGATAACGGATTATCAAAGTAGATCTTCTATCTTTCTTTTTTTCGTGCACAGAAAAACCAAGACAAAGAACTGCTAAGTAATGTTCAAAATCATAAAGTCAGGAAATAAAAGTGATTCCAAAACCACATTTCTCTGGCTCACAAAAACATGACCTTTTAACATTCCCACCATATTGTCGGTAATAACATTTGTATTATTTGGTACAGCATTTAGAAATAGGAAATAATATGCAATGATTAATTTAATTTTTATAAACTGTTATGGTGAGGAAACCATCCTACCTAAAAGAAACTTATTTTCTGTTTTCTTATAAAATGTCTACACTCGTTGCTTGTTTGCATCATTAATGAATCCATTACAGTATTATCTCTCAGTATACAGCTGCCTTTTTAGTTATGTCCATTTTCTGCTGTTCATGGTCCAGTGGTAGCTGGAGGGAAGGAAATCTAATACGAGTTTCTTAGAAGCCCTGGCATTTATATATTTCTATTCCAGAGGAATAGAATAGAATTGGTGAGTTAACAAGGTTTGGAAGAAAGACGAACTTCTCAGGATGAATCTTTTCATCGTGAAGAGCAGTAGTTTTTTCCCTTCTGCTGTATGGAGAGGTGGGCAGGGAGGTTTTGAGGGGAGGCAGGTAGTGAAATCTGCTTCTGTCCGTGTGCGTTACAGTGATTTTAGAACTAAAGTCCTGCCGAACACAGTGCTGTACAACAACCACCTCGTTATGCTCACTGATTTTGCGGGTGAGGAATCTGGAGATGGGAGGATGGCTCACTCTGCTTCACAAAGACTGGGTTCTTGCCAGGAGTGACTTTACAGCTAGCGACCGGACTCCCAGGGAGGTGTCTTCATTTGTCTGCCAGTTGAAGCCATCCGTTGGCTGGGGCCTCAGCTGGTCTCTTTCACTTACCCATAGCTTCTCCCTGTGGCCTCTCTACAGGGGCTTGTTGGGCTTCCTTATAACATGGCAGCTGGCCCCACGAGCAAGCATCCTGAGAGAGAGGCAGAATTACGTGGTGTTTTATGATTTAATCTCAGAAATCACATGGCGTTGGGGTGCCTTGGGTGGCTCAGTCGGTTAGGCGTCCGACTTTGGCTCAGATCACGATCTCACAGTTCCTGGGTTTGAGCCCCGCATCAGGCTCTGCGATGACAGCTCAGAGCCCGGAGCCCACTTTGGATTCTGGGTCTCCCTCTCTCTCTGCCCCTCCCCTGCTTGCACTCTGTCTCTCTCTGTCTCTTAAAAATGAATAAACGTTAAAAAAAATTTTTAAAAAGAAATTGCATGGCTTCATTTCCACCATATTCTGTGGATTGAGACAGTAACACTGGTTTATCCAGGTTCAAAAGAGGGACACAAATCTCACAGGAGATAAGAAGGATTTCAACGTATTCACATTGCATGAAGATTACTTGGAATGAAAGATATACAGCCATGCCATTTTGGAAAATACAGTCTGCCACAATGAGTCAAAGCTTAGCATATGCTTTGTTTTATAAGCTGTCTGATTTCCCAACAGTGGAAGTATGAAAAGAATCAATGGTCTGGGAGTATTTGCCAGTTAAACTACCCATATCCTGGGCCACTCACTACAGACCAGTGAAAGTTGATTGTATACCCATTCTTGATGACTGGATCTTTGCTCCTTCTGTATTCCTAGGATCTAGAAAGTGTGGCGTAAGACAGCTAATGCTCATCGACTGCCAGTCATTTCCTAACCTGCTCCATGATAGTGGTAAGAAAGGCAGTAACGAAGCCCATTCAAGTGGACGTTGCCTGGAAAACCAGCTGAATCGCAAAAAGGGAAATGCTGAAAATCTTGACCAAAACAATTCAGTAATAAAGACAATGTTGACCTTCAAATTATTTTTTATTATCTGACAAAATATTTGAGGTTGTGTGCACACACATATGCAGGGGTATCGTTTAAGTCCTTAATTATTGTTGAACTGATAGTTGAATGACATCATCAAGAAAATTTCCACAAGTCAGAAACAAATTTGCCTGCGTATAGATCTCAATGGAAACACCCTCTTTTCCTTAAAAAGTAGGCCTTAGAAACAGACGCTTGTGTACTGAGGAACAATTTCAAAATGTAACTTAAAGAAACACAGATTTATTTTTTAATCTGCAAATAAAGTTGGAAGTGCGTCAGTATCCTAGAATAAAGAAAGCATACTGGCAAAGACCCTTGAGAGGGTCATCTTAGTAGTGTGTCCAAGTGGAACTCCAAAATGAAAACAGGCTACGAAATATCCAAAAGCTCCGCCCCCCCCCGCCCCGCCAAAAAAATCTATTCAGTGTTCACCGTGTACTACTCTTCAAATTATTTCAAAACATGAACATTCTTAATTTTCACTGGAATGGACGTATGCTCGAGCTGGCATACATCACGGTCTCGTGTGGGGTTACAAAGAGGAATGGCATAATTCATAGGTACACAGACTGAAGATACATTATTCATGGCTTTCCCCCTCATCGCTCCCGGATCATAATCTCTTCCCCATGCCAATGAAATGCCTGTCATCCTCCAAATGATATCTAATTTAGCCCTGAGAGTTCCAGGATACATTTTGGGTATAAATAGCCACCATGTGACCAAGTCTCGCCATTACGCAAGACATAAGGAAGTAGAAGGTACGGAAGATATGGAGGGTATACGAAAACGATGGATTCAGTCGTCGTGGTAAGCAATTGTACACTGTGGTTGTTATTAGCAGTGTCATTTTTAGTGTTATTTCTAACATCTGCAAGTACTCCTTTTTTTGCTCACAGATGTCACCTTGTATTATTGATACAATATTCCCAGTGCTAGAACTCTTCAAAAGTATGACTTAGTCTGTGGCTTATGCGTTACATTTTACTAAGCGTAAGGCCATGTCATGATTCTTGTCTTAAGATAAAATTTGTAAATTTGAATATTAATTGCTACCCAGAGTCAATACTCAAGAATAGAAGTGTCTTTAGTGTGGGTTTCCCTCTTGGCTCTGCATAAATCTGGAGGCCCGTTTCCAGAATGGGAGAGAAGTAACACAGCTGTCAGAACTTCATGTCCCCCAACCCTGTGGCAGCCCACGTTCATGACACTGCTGTTCTCACTCTCTGCTCATCCCACACTTCCCCTCATTCTCCACCTCCACCCACGAATACCTTTCACATGCACACTCCTTTCAGAGCTGCTGTCCGCAGTTTTCTGTTCTCACCAGACTCTTCCCTTTCTTCTTAGGGAGCCACTGAGGAAAGAGCGAAGGTTTGACTGGGTTTCTCTTTCCACAGCTGTGTCTTTACTACCTACTGGATCTCACGTGGCCATAATGTGTCACATGGCTGTGGGAAGCAGCCCACAGGGAGTCTCATAGAGCGTCGTGCAATTTTAAAAGTGGAAGAGACCGTGGAAATAATGGAATCCAGTGTTTCTGCAGTGCGGCCAATTGAGGATAATAGTAATTATATTCACTAACACTTGTTGAGTATGGACCTCAGTTATAGGAGCCCAGTGATTCTACGTGATAGACATTCTTTTCGTCAATATTTTACAGAGGATACTGTCATGCAGAAAACATCCCCGACCTGCCCAAGACCGCACAAATCGCAATTGGAACTGGGAGTTAATCCATCCATCTAATTCCCAAGTCTCTGCTTAGTGTTCATCCCCCTGATAGCTTCTTTTGCTCACCAACCGCCCAGAACACCGATCCTAAGAAATTCCATCATTCTGCATGTAATAATCACATTTTCCCCCAACTTCTTGCCACGTCGTGAGTGGCACTGGCAAACTTGACTTTTCCATCTCATGCAACTAACTTAGAGGCTCATTGAGAGTATGATCTCAGGACATAAAAACACTCAGTATAACAATAAACATGAGGTTTTATAATGATTTGTACTAGCCATAGCAGCACTGTTGTTTTTACATCAGAAGTTAGCTGACAACTTTTCTTCAGTAAATAACTCTTAGCCTCGAAAGGCATATTTTGGGTGTGAATTTCCGGTTGAGGTACATTATGACATGAGAAATACCAAGTTGTATTTGTAACTTCAAGGACATGGAAAATCTATGGCTTCAACGAACTAGAGAGTCATCTGAGACCTCACAGGTGGTCACTAGTCCTTCTTTCCCACATCTGACGTGGAGTTTCCTCCCCTAAATAACAGCTGAGGAAACGTTTCTTTTTTTTTTTTTTTTTTTTTTAATTTTTTTTTTCAACGTTTATTTATTTTATTTTGGGGACAGAGAGAGACAGAGCATGAACGGGGGAGGGGCAGAGAGAGAGGGAGACACAGAATCGGAAACAGGCTCTAGGCTCTGAGCCATCAGCCCAGAGCCTGACGCGGGGCTCGAACTCACGGACCGCGAGATCGTGACCTGGCTGAAGTCGGACGCTTAACCGACTGCGCCACCCAGGCGCCCCTGAGGAAACGTTTCTGATGAAGTTGTAGGCCACCTCCAGCAGCACGGAAAGTATTTCAGTTCTGAAACGTATCCATTTTATGCCCTCCCAAAGCACAGATCTGTATAGATTACAGGTTTATTACACGTAATCTAGCCTAGTAGGCTAGTAGTCTGTCCTGCTAAGGTCTCTTCCACCAACCAAAAATTATTGATCAGAGGTCCAGTGGAGGCTATTACGTAGTCACCGGTCTTTGCTCCTGTCCCACCTGTAAAGAGCATGAAGCGAATGAATTGGTTGCAAACCAGCTGTTCTAACTCCTCCCTCGTTCCAATGTCCAATAGACCTTGTTGAAAGTAACTACACTAGACCCTGTAGTTTGGTCCGTGTTTTACATACACCTTTCTAGCACAGTTCCTAATTCTCAGTGTCGCATCCTCTGGTATAATTCCAAGACTATGTTGCTCCCAAATTATGTGGCTTTCAAAATACAGCCTTCCCGGACTATTTGAAACTCACAAAGTCACTTACCGTATTTACCAGTTGCCATTTTAATGACCTTCAAATACTAGAATACTGCTATTCTAACTATTCTAGTAATTTCAAGTATAACATAGAGACATATAGAGAAAATACCTTTAAAAGTAGGTCTACGTAAATGGATAGATAAACCTTTTAGGAAAGGTTGCATTCATTGACTTGTGCCCTGGTTGCAATACATTGCGATTATTTCCTTAATGACGTGTTTTCCTTAGACTGGAAGTTATCAAAGGTGTATCTGTTTTGTATACCTATGCAGAATCTGGCATGGTTCCTGACATAAATACAAACATCCTCTCAAGCAACAGCTTTCGCAAAATGTTTTAATATTTGTTTGTTTCGTGTTATCACTAGCTCCCACAAACCTAGCGACTATCCATAGGAATGTATCATGCAGCAAATTAATTACAGAGAGAAGGTATCGTAATGCCTGAAACTTACTGCATATGGAGCTCCAATCCCCAAGGAAATTGAGTTATCAAATCAAAGATAAATACTAGAAAGAAATTGGCTATTTTAAATGAAAGTAGGACTTGCTAGTGTGTTCTCCTCAATTAGCTAGAGGCATCCTTTTTTTTTTCTTACCTCCCTTTCCCTAAGTGTGTTTCCACTTACACACACACACACACACACAAACCTTTGTTTATGCGTGCAAATGCCATGAGGTTTAGAAACAGGTAATTCACGATAGTAGTGCAGCCATACTGTTTTGGAAGCAAGGAAGGAGAGTTTGATTTCTTTTTTTTTTTTTTTTTTTATTGATGGGACAGTTTCATTCTGAACATTTTCCATAATGAAAAAGTGGTTTTCCATGAGGAAGGCCATGTGTGACACTGATTCTGGAATCTTGACAGCATTACTGTGGAAAGCCATGAATTCTGAGGGATTGGCAGGTTTTGGAATTCAAGATCACGGTTTAGATTCTTACATTCTGTTCCTTTCCATTAAATATCCACGACATTGTCATGGATGGAAAATCAAGGTGATTGTTTTTAGTTTTGAGAAAGTTAACATTGTTCTGAAGTACAGCATCATCAAAGCCATTAAAGAATAAACGATATATCACAGTAATTGACCACTGTGTTTTGAGCAGGTGCAATTTTTATTTTTCCACAAGGCACACAATCTTATATACAATGCATACTTGTCACCTTCCAAAATTGCAAGATATAAATAATATACACTGAAGAATATAGGAGTATGCTTTTGTTTCAGAGAAGAAAACGGCCTTAAGACAAACAGGTTTATGTCCTTCAGGGGTGGGATTTTCATATTTATGCTGAATCTGCCCAGCAGCTCTTGTTGAGAGAAGAAATCTCATTGGATGGACATACAGCCTTGTCATAGTTTTTCCTTAAAAACATCTCATTTAAAGCCAGTGTATTCCTTTTTTTAAAAGTGTATTTATTTTGAGAGAGACAGGGAAAGCACAAGCAGGGGAAGGGCAGAAGGAGAGAGAGAGAATCCTAAGCAGGCTCCTTGCTGTCAGAGCAGAGCCCAACACAGGGCCCAAACCCACAAACTGTGAGATCATGACCTGAGCCAAAATCAAGAATCAGACGCTTCACCGACTGAGCCACCCAGGCGCCCTCCAATGTATTCCTTTTGTTGCAGCCCATTTATCTTATTATGTCCCAATACTAGATGAAACATCTATAAATTTTCTCATAATGGGTCTGCAGACTTAAGAACTTGTATTTCTCGGTAATTCATCACAGAATGGAACAACTTTCTTAGGATTTACGTGAATATTCCCTCATGTTTTTCAAAACTAGCTTTCCAAACTGCTTCTTTTTTAGTATTATGCTTTGAGTTTTGACTTATGTTCTTTGCAAAGGGGAGCCCTTAGATTCTGGAGTATTTCTGAGACATTAATGGTGGTTCCAGTCTCCTTCCAGTCAGAATTCTACATTTCACCCTCCTTGCTGCATCCTGCATGGATGTTTCATTCCTCTCTATTTTTTTTATGACCCCTCACTAGATTTGAACTTCCAGAAGTCACCAGGGTGGGAAGATGGAGTTTATGTAGAGTTGACCTCGAGATTAGATACACACAATTCTGGTCTCAAAGAGACACAGCAGACAGCGTGCCCGCCTTGCTGTGATGGGACAGCAGGACACAAACATACATTATCACACGCACACGCATGTGCACACGCATGCACACGTGATCTCACACACACATATACTCACCTGCATGCACGCAAACACACATACACACAAACACACATGCATACACAAGCACATATACTCACACACACTCACATACACAAACATATATACACATTCCCATACATGCGCACACACAGGCAGGCATGCAGAGATATACTCACACTTTCACATATGCATGCACACACCGTCAAGCACATGCACACACTTACGCACACAAAGACACGTACGCCCATGTAATTCCTCACACATGCATGCACACGTGTGCACACATACACACTTCTGACAAGTAAATACTTTTGTGTAAGTGGTATTTTTCCTAATATATATGACTCACTTTTCCATCCTTTAAAGTAGTGCCCTAAAATGACAAGCCACTCTCTCCCCTCTTCCAGTTTGAGGAAATTGGTGCCCACAATAATAGAGAAATTTGTACAGCCCTCATGGGCACTTAGAGCTACTTCTTGGGCTGCAAACTTAGATATAAAAACGAGCAGGATAATCTGGCTAAAATTCAGAATCCAATAATGGCCATAGATGCCATAAGGGCACACGGGGTGCTAATTGAAAGAAAACCCATTACTGTAATTTCATTCCATGATTGTGTCTCCATTATATTTTTGTACCACTTAAGAATCCTTCAAGAAACCCTCCCGGGTCTTAGTGTTCCATAAAGAGATTTTTATATTTCTCACACCAGTAGGGTTTGTTTCTGGAACTACTCTCTGTATAAATACCCCTCCCATATGATAGCCACGATTTTTAACCATGCGGCGAATGCCAATCAATATTTAGGCCCTTCCTACCTACATTTTGTTACAGGAATACAAAGCCACCCGAGAAAATCAATGAAATTTAAGAAACGCTCAAAGGAGTACTTCGTGTTCATTAGGAACCTTGCCTTTCTGCCTTACGTCACCTATTAGATGCCATGGAAATCTGGAATATACACAAATATCATTGTGGTAAAATTCTGAAGCCATAATATAAAACCCTCAGGGCAAGATTTGTTTCCGAAAGGAGAGAGTATATACACAAGACAGAAAGTACACCATGAATGGAAATGACAGCTGTGATGGTGCCTATGAGCACGTAGGCCTATACATTTGACTTCCCGCTAAATTCCAGGGGATGCTGCCCTAGGAACATAGAAGAGATTGGGTGTTATTTCTAACGTACCCATTTCTTCTGCCCAGGCAAATTACAGAAAAAGCCATTACCTCTGAAATCCTAAGTTTCAGGGGGAAAGAAAGGAGACTGTGTCATCTGGAAGTTTTGGCCAAATTATCCTAAATGTGCTGCCCACGGCATTATCCTCAGCTGGTACACTCTTCACAGAACACAGTGCAAGGCTGTGTCCAAGCACCACAGGGGACATCACGTCCTCGTTCAGCCCACGCTTCGGAACGTTTCTACTTCCTGCTGAAGGCCACACGCTCCTAGCCCAAGATTAACACGGGCAAAACCCCCTCCCTCCCCGGAGAGAGAGAATTTGGTAGCAGCTATATATTCACGAAGAGACGCTGCATGTAGATTAGATTCTGCCAAGTCAACAACCGGGGAATGAGTACCCTATTTCATAATTGATTAATACGTGCGTTGTGAGTACCGTTGAAGGACTAAATGGCACTCACGGGTCTGAAAAAGACGGCACCTGACCAACTCCCAGAAAGAAGCTTTTGTTGTCCCCAAATGTCTCAGCATCAGCTCTCACTAACTCAGGGGATTCGTGTTAGTATGCCCTTGGGAGAGTGGCTGGCTGGAAGGCAAGCCCATTTCGTACTCGCATGTATCTACTATTATTTACAGGTGTAGCTATATACACTCTCGGTGGTATTTGAAGACACGCATTGTCATGAAATTATTTAGCTGAATGGCATGCTGAAAAACCGACTGTGGCTTCTAAGAAACTAAACTCGGTTGGAAACCACCTTTGGTCTGTTGAAAGTAACTTCATACCTATCAAGGTAACTTCCTGTTATACGTAAGCAGACACCTCAGGTGTGGGTCTGAGCCCTGCCTCCGCCGGAATCCTCACCGCACAGCCACTGTGAAGTGCGTCCACAAAGCATCAAGGGAGCGGGGCACGTGCCCTAGGAACGGTCCTTGTTTGTATTCAGGTGGTCGTCGTCAACGTCAAGCATCTGGATTGGAGGCCCACTGAGCTCTGAAACCAAGGTGTTGACTTGTCCTGTCTTTTTTCAACAGAGCTTTTGGAACCGCGTTGCATGGGAAGGCCGCAGCAGGTGGGGCCCGGACTAAATTTAGGTAACCAGAAGAGAAAAGGCTTATTTCTTTGTCCATCAAAGGAACTCAGAATCAGCCGTGCTTCCCTGCCCTAGAAAGGGGCTGGATTTGCTTACTCAAGTCTTCTCCACTCCATCCCGACAGCCTCGATGCTTCCGCTGACCTGGGTCGCTAACCCAGCCAGCGTCGTAGGACTTCAGACCACAAGACTTCTAAAAGTTTGTTAAAGATTCTACCTTTCCATCTCAGACTTCGGTGCTGATCTGAGTTAACCCTAGATCATTAAACTCTTCTCTTCCCGAAGAACTGTAGGAAGACATCTCCACGACTAGTCATACTGGTTTATTTGTCCCATCAACATCCCTCATGTAAGCAGGATCCTGAACGGCGTTGCGGACTCTACTGGTGCTCTGTCGCTCCGTCCTCATGTTAACTGGAAAGCAGAAGTCCCTAAAACACCGCTTGAAGTTTTCATCCAGAAACGCATAGAGAATGGGGTTCAGGCTGCTGTTGGTATAACCCAAGGCGATGCAGAAGTAATAGCTAGAGAGGGCAGCGGTGCTGTGAGAGGCATTCCCCAGGGCCTCCACAAGGATGAAGATGTGAATGGGGGTCCAACAGATGACAAAGACCGCCACCACCACCAGGACCAGCCTGGTGATCCGACGGAGGTTACGGTCTTTCTCTCTGGAGCCAGAGAGGAGACGGACGCTCTTCAAGCGCAGGATCATCAGGGTGTAGCAGATGATGATAATGAGGACAGGGATCACGAAGGCGAAGACGAAGACACAGATCTTCATGAAGAGGTCCCACCAGGAGTACTCGTCATCCGGGAACTGCAAGGAGCACTCGATGACATCCATGTCTGGACAAGGTGAACAAAACAAACATAAGCACCAGAAGAACGTCTTTTCTTATGACCGTGGCTGCAGAGTATTCTAAAAGTGAGTGTCAGGGGCGGCTGGGTGGCTCAGTCGGTTGGGCGTCCGACTTCGCTCAGGTCACGATCTCACAGACTGTGAGTTCGAGCCCCACAGGCTCTGTGCTGACAGCTCAGAGCCTGGAGCCTGCTTCCGATTCTGTCTCCCTCTCTCCTTGCCCCTCCCCTGCTCGTGCTCTGTCCCCCCCACCACCTCTCTCTCTCTCCTTCAAAACTAAATAAACATTAAAAAAATTTCAAAGTGAGTTTCAATACATTTGGGTGCAAAGGTACAATTACGGTGAGATGATATTACCTGAAGCAGATCACCAAATTGGGAATGAATGCTATATATGAAAACTACCTTATCTTTGTGCTTATTACAATGAAGCCATTTATTGGTGACCTCACAATAGTATGGAATAAATGAGACAAGCTCGCAATAGGAATTATGCAGTTGTGGAGCCCAGTTTAATGTGGACGACTTTCAGAAGAGCTAAATTGATCATTTATAGCATAAGTCTTTACTTGTATTTCCATTTATTAATAATTCTCCCAGACCCATGGCTCTGGCAATAAAAGCTAGTATCTATTTGTAATAAGTGATGAAATATTTCGAGTCTAGCCATTCAATTTAGCAAAAGTCAACTTGTCTGAAAGCATCAAGCGATTTATAAGAAATCATTATGTGTGTCAGTAAAAATTTATAAAAAAAAAAAAAAAACGTGCCCAAAAACGAACCAGGAATTGTGACTTAACGGAATCAATTGATTCAGGGCATTGTTGAAACATGAGTAAACTTTTGGAAAAGAAAGAGAAGGAGGAAGAAAAGAAAAAGAAAACAGAAGATGGAAGGGGAGAAGAAGGAAGAAGAAAACCTCATGAACACCGTCATCAAGAAAATTTGTAAGCAAGAAACATTTTTCGTTTTACTAACATTGACTATGTAACAGATAAAACAAATATTTCAGATGGCCACTTGGAAAATGGGGTTATTTGCTCTGCTTCTCGTGACTGCACAGCATTCTCTTTGGAATGGTCTTACGATTGGAAAGAGCGGAGACCCAGGATAAGCCCTTTGATGATGCTTCCACGGGGGGCCTGCTCACCCCTCGGGGGCTCCCTTTCTCCCCAAGCATCAGTGAGTCCACATTTTGTCCTCTTCCGTCTGAGCAGTCGTTGAGCACAGAGCAGGCAAACCTCTTTGCCTTGATCCTTCCTTACCGGTAAGTAATCATTAGCAATAAGAGTGTAATTTTCATAATGATAATATTTTCTTCCCACATTGGGCATCTCTATGTCAAAAATGGCAAAAGAATATTTTTAGAGAGGTGAAACAGTTCTATTTATGTTTTCTAAAACGTTTGGATGTGATCTTTCTTAATCAAATATCCCTTAGGAAAAACAAAAGGTATCGTCTTAGAATTTCAATTAGACATATTTTAAAATACAAAGAATGTAGTTATTTTGGCCAATTAATAAAGATGACTTTCTTAGAAATATGTCTTTCATCAACTAGACGCCAGATCAAACCTTTCGTTGGTAAATGCAAACTTCCAGAATAACTTAGGATTTTTGATTCTCTAAAAAAGTCATTGTTTAAACCACTATTACTATGAAGACTATTAGAAAAAATAAGCATCTCTTTTAATTTTTGCTTTTAGCGTTTATGGGAATACTAACAGTTAAAATCATTTTTTAAAATCATCCCTATTATCACTGAAAAAAGTATTTGTTAAACACCTTTTGACAGGTGACACACTGCAGGTGATTTGTCTATTGAGTCTAGCCTCCTCAAAGGTAGGGAACGTGTCTAATTTTTTGTTTTATTTTTTCCATGCTTAGTTTTTGTGTATTCCAAGATTGTCTCTTTCTTGAGGTCGGCCTCAGCTTAAATGTCACATCAAAGACATTTATACAGAGGCCACAGTCCTCTCCCTTGCAATCTATATTCTGTTTATATATTATACTCACCCTATTTTTAATCATCATATAATGACAGAAGCCAGACAGAAGCCCTCCTGTAATAAATAATATGTTACCTTTCCTGATGTTTTTCTCTCCATCCAGAATGCAAACTACTTTAGGGTAGATACCCAGCGTGTTTTATTCAATATTTAATCCCTGCTAGATAGGGTGGTGAGAACCACAAGATGCTTAAGGAATACAAATTGTTAAATAAGAACATAAAGTGAGGGGTGCCGCAGTGGCTCAGCCGGTTAAGTGACCGACTTGGGCTCGGGTCATGATCTCGCGGTTTGGGAGTTCGATCCCTGCATCGGGCTCTGGGCTGACCGCTCAGAGCCTGGAGCTGCTTCGGATTCTGCGTCTCCCTCTCTCTCTGCCCCTCCCCTGCTCATGTTCTGTCTCTCTCTGTCTCTCAATAACAAATAAACAAAAAAAATTTTTTTAAAGAACATAAGGGGCTGAAGCAGTAAAAATTGTTAAGTAAGTGAATAAATGAATATCACGTGGAAACCCTCGAAAGTAGGGACTGATTACAGTAGTTATTATGGAAAAGCAATCTGCTAAGACAAGTCAGGCAGCATAAGAGCTGATATTTAATTTGGATACATCTTCTAACTGTGAGTATCAGCTTCCTCTTGAACAAATGATCTTGCACGTAGTAGGGGCTCAATAAATATTTGCCAAATGGGTGAAATAGTCAACTACAGCTGCTTTTACAAGACTTTGGGAAACATCCAGTGATAGAGTTAGAAACATCCTCCGGAAATGTCAATGAATTTAAGTTTATCCCAACAAAGAGAAAGGAGAACACGGAGGCAATCAACAAGGAAATTCAAGTCCAAGGGCCCCATTTTTACAAACTGTTCTCTTTTGGGGAAAAGAATGCATCTTTAGCCTTCGTGATGCACACAGGCCAAAAGTGAAGGATACAAAAGTATATTCCATGCAAATGGAAACCAAAAGAGAGCAGAAGTAGCTGTATTTACATCAGACAAAACTGACTTCAACTTAGAAACTGTCTTGAGAGGCAAAGGAAATCACTATATAATGATACAAGGGCCAAGTCACCAAAGCGGATGCAATAATTGTAAGTATATACGCACCCGACACTGGAGGACCTAAATATATCTACCATCTATTAAGAGAACTGAAGGGAGGCATAGATAGTAATAATAGGGGACTTCTATATCCCGCTTTCAACAATAGATAGATCCTCCAGATATAAAATCAAGAAGGAAACAGCAGACTTGAACAGCACTATAAATAAAATGGACTTAACAGACACATACAAAACATTCAAGAGCAACAGAATACACATTAAAATATTAAGCATTTAATTAATATTAATATGTAATTATAATATTACTATAATGCTTAATACATTAATATTTAATTAATATTAATTAATGGATATTAATATTTAATTATCAAAATAGTAAATATGTGAATATGTAAATATTAATGCACATGAAATATTCTCCAGTATCGATCACACATTATGCCGCAAAGCAAGTCTTCACAAATTTAAGAGGACGGAAATCATATTAAGTGTCTTTGCTGACCCTGTCAAAATAGAAATCAAATGGGAGGAAAGCCGGAAAATTAACAAATATGTAGAAACTAAATAACACTCCTGAACCACCAATGGGTCAGAGAAAAAGTCAAAGTAAAATACAAAATGCTCGAGATGAATGGCAATGCAAATACAACATACCCAAACTAGGGGATGGTGGCAGAGGCAGTTCTTAGGGGAAAGTGCACAGTGATAACCACCTCGCGTGAAGAAAAAAGAAAGATCTCAAATAAATAACCTACCTTTATGTATTAAGGAACTAGAAAAAGAAGAACAGACAAAGCCCAAAGTTGGTGGAAGGAAGGAAATAATGAAGAAAAAAAGCAGAAACAAATGCAACAGAGACCAGGAAAACAAAAGACCATACATAGAAACAGACAACAAACAGAAAACGACAAACAAAATCTTTTCGAAAAGATAAACAAAATCAAACCCTTAGTTCGACTCAGAAAGAGACAGAAGACTAGGCGAAAGGAAAGACATTCTAACTGGTAACACAGAAATACAAGGGATCATAAGAGACCACTATGAACGATTACATGTCAACAAATTGGAGAATCTAGAAGAAATGGATACATTTCTAGAAACATACAACCTACCAGGCTGAATCATAAAGAAATAGAAAGTCTGACAGATCAATAACAAGTAGATTGAGACTACATCAAAAAACCTCCTAACAAAGAAAAGCCAAGCGCCAGGTGGTTTCGCTGGTTAAGTTCTACCAAGCATTTAAAAAGGGTACCGATCCAAGGGCTCCTGGGTGGCTCAGTCGGTTAGGTATCTGACCTCAGCTCAGGTCATGATCTCACGGTTCATGAGTTCCAGCCCTGCGTCGGGCACCATGCTGACAGCTCAGGGCCTGGAGCCTGTCTTCGGATTCTGTGTCTCCCTCTCTCTGCCCCTCCTCCACTCACACTCTGTCTTTCTCTCTCTCTCTCTCTCTCTCTCTCTCAAAAATAAGTAAACATTTAAAAAATTTTTTTAAAAAGGATGCGAATCCATTTCAAACTCTTTCAGAAGTTGAAGAGGAGGGCCCACTTTCCAAACTCATTTTACAAGGCCACCATGAACCTGATACCAAAGGCAGACAAGGACACCACAGACAAAGACACCACAATATCTCTGATGAACAGAAATGCAAACATCCTATAAAACACTAGCAAACCAAATTCAACAGCACATGAAAAAAATCATATGCCAATATCAGGATTTATGCCTGCGATGGAAGCAGGATTTATCCCTGTGAGGATTCCCCAAACCCAACAATGTGACATCACATCAATAGAATGATAGATAAAAATCACGGTCATGTCGATAGATGCAGAAAAATATCTGACAGAAATTCAACATCCATTCATGATTAAAACTCTCCACATATTAAGTATGGAAGGAACGTAGCTCAACATAATAAAGACCGTGTATGGCGAGCCCACAGCTAACATCAAATTCAATGGTGAAGGATTTGAACGCTTTTCCTGTAAGATCAGGAACAAGGCAAAGACGCTCACTCTCACCACTTTTATTCAACATAGTATTGACAGTCCTAGCCAGGGCATTTAGGCAAGAAAAGAAATAAAAGGCATCCAAATCAGAAAGAAAGAAGTAAAACTGTTTGGGGAGGACACAATCTTACGTGGAGAAAACCCTAAAGACTCGACTAAACCACTTTTGGTAAAGTTGCAGAATTCAAAAATCAACATACGACAAAAATCAGTTGCATTTCTATACACTAACAATAAGCTATCTGAAAAGTAAATACAACAATCCCATTTACGTTACCATCAAAAAAGAATAAAGTACTCACAAATCAATTTGTGAATAAGCCTAAAAGATCTGTATACTGATTACTGTAAAACACTGATGAAAGAAATTGAAGACACACATAAATGCAAAGATATCCTATGTGCGTGAATCGCAAGAACACTGTTAAAATGTCTACACTACACAAAACAATCTATGAATTCAGTGCAACCTTTATCAAAACCCAATGGCATTTTTCATAGCCTTAGCCAAAATAATCCTCAAATGCCTACAGAACTACAAAGGACCCCGAATAGTCAAAGCAATCTTTTTTTTTTTTTTAATTTTTTTCTTCAACGTTTTTTTATTTTTGGGACAGAGAGAGACAGAGCATGAACGGGGGAGGGGCGGAGAGAGAGGGAGACACAGAATCGGAAACAGGCTCCAGGCTCCGAGCCATCAGCCCACAGCCCGACGCGGGGCTCGAACTCACGGACCGCGAGATCGTGACCTGGCTGAAGTCGGACGCTTAACTGACTGCGCCACCCAGGCACCCCGAGTCAAAGCAATCTTGAGCAAGAACAAAGCTGGAGGTATCACGCTGCCTGATTATGAATTATATTACAAAGCCATAGTAATCAAAATAGTCTGGTACTGGCATAAAAAACGGACACATATTCCAATGGAATGGATTAGAGAGCCCCGAAATAATCCCAGCACGCCTATACAGTCAAGTAATCTTCCAATAAGGGTGCCAAAAATAGAAAATGGGGAACGAATGGGCTCTTCAATAAATGGTGCTGGGAAAATGGGGTATCCACGTGCAAAAGAATGCACTTGGGGCCTTATACCATAACACAAAAATCAACTCAAAGTGGATTGAAGACTTAACTGTAAATAAGACCATAAAACTTTTACAAAAAACGTAGGGGAAAAGCTTCTTGATAGTGGTCTTGGCAATGATTTTTTTTGGATGCGACCCCAAAGCACAAGTAACAGAACCAAAAATCAACAAGCAAGATTGCATCAAACTAATCCAACCTAGAAAAAAAGAAGAAAAAAAAAACCCTCTTCTGCACAGCCAAGGACACAATCACCAAATTGAAAAGGCAGCCTGTGGAATGGAAGAAAATATCCGCAAATCATGTATCTGATAAGGGGCTAATATCTAAAATATATAGGAGATCATACAACTCAATAGTGGAAAAGCAAATAATCTGATTTAAAAACGGGCAAAGAACCTGAACAGACGTCTCCCCCAAAAAAGACATACAAATTGCCCACAGGTATATAAAAAGGTGCTCAACACCACTAATCAACAGGGAAATGCAAATCAAAATCACCTCAAACCTGTTAGGGTGGCTATTATTAAAAAAAAAAAAAAAAGATGTGTCAGCAAAAATGTGCGGAAAAGGGATCCTGTTGGTGGGAATGCAAACTGGTGACACACACACACACACACGCACACACCAGAATATTATTCAGTCTTTTAAAAGAAAGAAATCTTGCCAATTGTGGCGACATGGATAGACCTGATACACATTGTGCTAAGTGAAATAAGCCAGACAAAGAAATACAAATCCTATATGCTCTCCCTTATATATGGAATCTAAAATAATCAAATTCACAGAAGCAGAGACAAGAATTGTGCTTTCCAAGAGCAGGAGGAACAGGGGAGACAACAAGTCAAAGGAAGGGTACAAAGTTTCAGTCGTGCAAGTAAGTAAGTTCTGGGAATCTACTATGTAGCCCAGGTTCTGTAACTGACAATGTTGAACTACATACCTGACATTTGCTAGGAGGGTGGAGACCTTAGGTTAAATTTTCTTATCACACAAGAAACCTAATAAACAAGGCAAGAAGAAACGTCGGGAGGTGGCAAAGGTCTGCCGTCTTGAGGGGATAATGGTTTCACAGGTATATAGCTATCTCCAAATGCACTGGGTTGTTTACATTAAATACGTACAGCTTTTTGCACGTCAACCGTAGTAAAGTGATTTTTCTACAAAATAGTCTTTCTTCTGCTTTTATATTTATATTAGAGGGTCACAGCTTTCTTTTTTAGTATGGGTTCCAACGTCTCCAGGCTGTCGTAATTATAGAGTTAGTTCTAGTATCTAAACTAAAGCTTTTGCGGTGTTTGTTAAGAATATTTTTGTTTCTGCTTGTAGCCATTACAACTTCGTTATTTAGTCGTTATAATAGGCAGACTATGATTCCCAAAAGACATGGTGTGCACATGGATACTATGTAAAATGTTATATTTAACATCTTATGTCCAGAAAGTGAAAATTTTGCTGTACACAAGAGCCTTCGATATTGAATGAATACCCTGTTGGATGTTGGTAAACATAGCAGGAAGGCAGGACCTGTTAAAATCATTACGTCAGGTCAGATGCTAGCGAACATTGATCAAGTGCTTCCCAGACACACGCACTGCTTTCCAGCTTTCCAGCTTTCCATGCACAGACTCG
Organism: Herpailurus yagouaroundi; assembly: GCF_014898765.1. Lineage (NCBI taxonomy): Eukaryota > Metazoa > Chordata > Mammalia > Carnivora > Felidae > Herpailurus > Herpailurus yagouaroundi. The sequence continues at coordinate 28,835,457 of NW_024412406.1, read as the reverse complement.
ATGGATCTGGAAAACACTCTAGGAGGGAGACACTGTTATCTACCCCTATTTTGCAAATGAGGACACTGAGGTACAGAAGTCTGAGTAATGTCTCCAAAGTGATACTGTCCATAAATGGGGAAATCAGGATTCGATTCCAGGCTATTTGCTTTCAGAATCTGTGCTCTTAACCAAAAAGAAGCCAGGAAGAAACCCAGAACATTAGCTGAGATTTCTTGTCCAGATGAGCCTGGGCTCGTGAAATTGACGCCTGATTTCCTTCCTGAGCATTGTCCGCAAACACAACAGTATCAACTACCAATGCCATTGAGCTCTAATTCAGGGCCTAGAGATTGTGTAAAACAGTCCTCTTCATGATCCAAGAGTCCTGACGTGGAGTGTCATCCAGCACTCCGAAATGAGTCCAGAGACCATCTTTCATCACATAAAAACCTGCTTTAGAAAAAAAAGAAACGAAGAAAGAACAGAGCCCTCCGACGAGACTACTTTAATTGTCTCCCATTTTCTCCTCTATTTCTCCTCTATTTCTCCCTAGTTCTCCTCTGTTTCCTGCACAAATTAATCTTCTCCCAACACTGGTTGATCCCTTCTTCCACCAGATCTGCACACATTCATCCACAGCAGCTCCTTCCTGGAAAACCTACATCTACCTTCATTTTTCTCTTTCTTTTTTTTTTTTTTTTCAACGTTTATTTATTTTGGGGACAGAGAGAGACAGAGCATGAACGGGGGAGGGGCAGAGAGAGAGGGAGACACAGAATCGGAAACAGGCTCCAGGCTCTGAGCCATCCGCCCAGAGCCCGACGCGGGGCTCGAACTCCCGGACCGCGAGATCGTGACCTGGCTGAAGTCGGACGCTTAACCGACTGCGCCACCCAGGCGCCCCCATTTTTCTCTTTCAAAAGCCAAACTGAAATCCGCTGCTTCTAGGACGTCACTTTCTGACAGTGATTAGAGGAGTGTAGTGGTTAAGTCTGCAAGCATGTCATGAAATATCAAAATCAGTTCTTTATTTACCATGGGGAAAATCACCGTCTTCTTTGACTATCTAGCCCATTCTTCTAGTCCTGGTGGTGTCTACATGGCCTCTCTTCTTGAATCCAATTATTAAGTATCAACACCCTAGGCTCAGAACGGTTTCTTGCAACTTTATTTCCATTTGTTGTATGCAGGAAGAAACAAAACCCTGTGTGTAATTAATCGTATTTTAAAATGCTTCTCTGATGAAGTTTGACAGGTCTTAAAATTTACCCAAGTATTGTAGCTTAACATCCACCATGGCGAAGTTGGAAGTTCATTTTATTGTTTAAGAGGGAAAAGATTGTATTTCATCAAAAAAGTGGACTGTGCCAGGGGCGCCTGGGGGGCTCAGTCAGTTGAATGTCTGACTTTGGCTCAGGTCATGATCTCACAGTTCGTGAGTTCGAGCCCCACGACAGGCTCTGTGCTGACAGCTCAGAGCCTGGAACCTGCTTTGGATTCTGTCTCTCTCTCTCTCTCTCTCTCTCTCTCTCTCTCTCTGCCCCTCCCCCACTCACGCTCTTTCTCTCTCTGTCTCTCAAAAAATAAACATTCAAAAAAAATTTTTTTAATGTGGACTATGCCACGTAAGCTATGATTTTAGCACCTGCCCTTTCTTTGATCTGGCAAGCCCCCCACTACACGTATTCAACTATCTGTATCCCCAGGTATCATGAGCCTCCCTAATAAACTAGACCATTTAGAGAACTGCTACAGCAGTAAATAGCATTTATAAAGTCCAAAGTGGTGGTTCTGCTCCCTTCTTCCCAAGGAATCTCTAAGCAAAACTTCCCCAGCAGCAATTCTCACCCAGGCTACAGGTCAGAGTCATCTGGGGCCATCTAAAAAATCTTGACCCCCAGACGGTACCTCAGGTCAATTAACCCAGAGACCCTCCAGAGGTGAGACCCGGGCATTAGTTCAGATGACCCTTGAACAACATGGGTTTGAACTGCACAGGTGCACTTATACATAGGTTTCTTTTTTTCCAAATACAGTACAGTACTATAATTGTATTTTCTCCACCTTATGATTTTCTTAATAACATCTTCTTTTCTCTAGCTTACTTTATCCTAAGAATATAGCATAGGAACAAATACAAAACATGTTAGTTGACTATTTATGTTATCAGTAAGGCTTCTGGGTCAATAGTAGACTATTAGTAGTAGTTAAGTTTTGGGGAATCAAAAGTCAGACATAGATTTTTAACTGCATGGGGCTGATGCCCCCCCCAACATGGTTCAAGGATCAACTGTATTTTCTAAGGTACCCAGGCGTTAGAACCACCATCTTAGAAATACTGGAGAAACATCAAGTATCCTGTTTGCATTGGGTGAGAACTAAAATGTCCAAAAGCTAAGTTTTGCTGATGTGTGCTATCCTCCATCTGTGAACCCGATTTTGAATGGCTTACAGCCAGATGAAGCTATTATGATAGGGATGCGAAGATTAACGCCTAAAGAAATAGAGTAAAGGGCCAGCATAGATGTCTAATGATTAAGGGTCCTCTTTTGGGGAGAAAGAAGAGGAGTGACTAGGTGTATCTTAGAATCGCCAGGATGCAATGTAATTGTATTCTAAAAATCCACATGCCTGTGGGTCCCTGTTTCATCCCCACTCCTCCAGATTCTGATAAGCACTTCCAGAATAGCAGATAGGCTGGGCACCTGTATCTGGGTAATGTCTTTATCCTCTCCTATGTGTAGATACGGACAGCACAAATGGTTGTGTTTCTCATCTTCCATGGATTTAGGCATAGTATTTCCACTGGCTTTTGGTTTTTCCCCTAGCTGTGTGTCCTACTCACTTGCACGTTAGGAGTTTACATCATTAGAAGTAAGGTTTTTGCAAATGAGGTGACAATGATGGTCCTTACCTTCCCTGACTTTGGTCCCTCCGAGGACTATCGCGGATATGCCGACAGTTGATGATAAGAGCCAAATACAGATGTTGATGATCTTTGCTTTCATGGGTGTGCGAAAGTCTAAAGCCTTGACGGGGTGGCACACAGCAATGTATCGGTCCACACTCATCATGGTCAAGGTGAATATGCTGGTAAACATGTTATAGTAGTCAATGGAAATGACAATCTTGCACAGCACGTCCCCAAATGGCCAGGAATTCATCAGATAGACGGTGCTCTGGAAGGGCATGGTCGTAGTAACTAAAGCATCCGCCAACGCCAGGTTAAATATATAAATGTTGGTTGCTGTCTTCATCTTTGTGTATCTAAAAGACAAGAAACAAGGTCATTTCTCTTCATCTTCAGGTCAAATCCAGGTGTCTAACATGCAAAAGGACTGTTCTAGACATTAGGAGTAGTAGAAAACAATGGGCAAAAGTCTCTGACTTTACCTAGCTTTTATTCTCGTGCTGTGTTCAAAATATAATTAAATTTTAAAAAGGCAAAGGATAGCATACATAAATAGATGAATACACGTATAGACCTTTTGGACAGACTTGTGTATAATACAGGTCTTTATTTTGTGACTGGCAATTCATTTTAACCCTGGAGCTGCTTGGCCTTAAGCATTTTTTACATAATTTATCTTTTCCCTTTCCCTGAATAAAACAAAGATAAAACTTACTCAACTCTTCCTCGGGGTCATTTTGAGAAATCCGTCATTGTGATTGTGTCTCTTGAAAATCCAAAATGGTCTTCTTTTTTAAATTTAATTTTAGTTTATTTAAATTTTAGTTAACATACAATACAATACAATACTGGTTTCAGTTGTAGAATTCAGTGATTCATCACTTACATACAACACCCAGTGCTCATCCCAAGTGCCCTCCCCTCACCCATCTAGCCCATCTCCCACCCACCTCCCTCTGTCAACCCATAGTTTGCTGTCTATCATTAAGAGTCTCTTGTGGTTTATTTCCTTCTCTTCCCTTTTTCCCCCATGTATGTTTTGTCTCTTAAATTCCACATATGAGTGAAACATATGGTGTTTGTCTTCCTCTGATTGACTTATTTCGTCTAGCATAATACATTCTAGCTCCATCCACATCACTGCAAATGGCAAGATTTCATTCTTTTTGATGGCTGAGTAATATTCTATTATGTATATATATATATTCTATTTTATATATATTCTATTATATATATTCTATTTTATATAAATATAAATAAAAATTTATATATAGTTATATATATTCTATTTTATGTATGTATGTGTATATATACACACATATATATGTATATACATATACATGTATATCTATGTATATATATGTATATATATACATGTATATATGTACACACACACACACACACACACACACACACACATATACCACATCTTCTTTATCCATTCATCAGTCGATGGACATTTGGGCTCTTTCCATAGTTTGGTTACTGTTGATAATGTTGCTATAAACATTGGGGTACATGTACTCCTTCAAATCTGTATTTTTGTATCCTTTGGGTAGATACTTAATTATGCAATTGCTGGATCGTAGGGTAGTTCTATTTTTAGTTTCTTGAGGAACCTCCACACTGTTTTCCAGAGGAGCTGCACCAGTGTGCATTCCCACCAACAGTACCCTCTCTCCAGTTTTCACTTTGAAAATAACATTCAATTTTGGGATGAGCACTGAGTGTTATATGTAAGTGAGGAATCACTAAATTCTATTCCTGAAATCATTATTACACTATATATTAACTAACTTGGATTTAAATCATAAATAAATAAATAAATTTAAATCATAAATAAATAAATAAATAAATAAATAAATAAAATACTTTCCATCTTAATGGCTAAAACATAACTAAGTCTGTTGATTTTGTTTGCCAGTGTGCCACTAGTTTTTTCGTCTTAAATGCATTATGTACATAAAGCAGACTGAGTTCTTCTTTATACACATCATGGCACTCAATGTAATCTAGCACAGTAGGTGAGAAATAACTCAGTTTTTCTTTACTCTCATCTTGAGAGATTTTTAAAGCACATTAAGTTGCTTCCTCTTCCAACCAAGGGGACAGTAATTTTCAAAGCAGGTCAGAAAGATTGCCTTTAAGCCCAAATGATTCTTTCCATCATAACATGAAGTTTAGACCAATTCCATTTTCAACTGAAACGGAATTTTTAAAAGGATTGTTTTACGTAGAGAACACTCCCTCGGGGATCTACAGGGCAGGAGATGTTCCAAATGCTATCGGCAGGTTTTCAGAGGCCAAAGGCTAAGATACGTAGGGGAAAATCCATGTTAATTACTTTCCACACACCTCCGATTTGCAGACCTTGTCGTAAGTAATTCAGCCATGCCCCACGGACTTTCTTAATGTTATGGCTTTGGCTTTCATTGAAGGGCACTTGTAAGGAGGTGTCTTATGGAGAACTACTGCTTTGGCCACAAAATCAAAATCAGTGGTTATTATTGATCACTGCCAGGGTGTCTCTCAACACATAAATATCCACATAAGAAATGTCTTTTAACGTGTAGTAACAGAACAGCCGGGGCTCTCCCGGGAGGCAGAGTGGTCTTCTGTGAAGTCAGATCATCCTGCGTCTGGACTCAGTGTAAAACTTTCCTGAGTTTCAGTTCCTGTTACATAAAGATAATAAAATCAAATGGCCATAAAGGCAGTAGATGACCTGGCTCAAAATGTGTGACACACAGGATCATACTTCATTCTCATCGTTCCTCCCCCCCCCCCCCCCCCCCCCCCCCCCCCCCGGTCTCTCCTCTTCTGGCTAGGAAATGGCCTGTCAGTGCTTGGATGAAGGCATGGTCAAGACGGCCAGAGTCAGGAGCGGTTGGTTTCCATTTTCATGCTCTGCCATCTAAGCGGTGCTCTAATCTGGAGAACGAGGAGTTTACTTTAAAATATGTCATATTTTCCCTTTACAGTTTTCACTCAAATATTATTAAGTGGCCTGTAAGTTCTAGAAAGTGATTAAATGTGTATGACCAATGCTCAGGGCTTAGGCTTTATAAAGGCACAGGTAACTAGGGAAGGTCCACTTGCTGAGACAGAACAAATGTTTCAAGGGAGCAAGATGGAAATAGTATCTGTTCAAATACTGTCTTCTTTAAGATGCGGTTTTATGTTTGAAAAGCGCATCTTACAGGCCGACCTCCTATTCTTTCCATTTTGTCCCCCACAAATCCCTGATATTAACAAAGATTTTAGCAAGCAGTGCCTTTAACTTCTGCTCTCGGATTAGTGACCTTGATATTCTCCTCTTACTTTATGAAGTTAGACGGACGTCCCCTGCCTTACACAGTTGGGTCGACCTGGGTTCTGGTCCTTATGTTTCCCTCCAACTGTTAGATTTTGGACATGTCACTAAAAACTGGGCTTTGGATTCTCAACTCTAAAATGAGAAATATAATGCTTATCTTAAAGAGCTCCTGAGATAGCTACGGACTGCCCCTGCTCCGGAGAATATGTCTAATTTACTCCATGGTCTTCACCTCCTCTCCCTCTTTTACGTATGTGGAAGCCATCAGTTACGACCAGAAGAGAGGAACCTAGTTTTTCGTCAGAGCCATGGTTTAGCTTGAACACAAAAGATAATAGTAAAAATGATGCCTGCGACCTTATACGCTGGAAGAGTATGAATGGAATGAAAAAGGAGTTATGATAAAAATGTAACATGTCCGTATCAGTAACTGCCAAATTATGGAAAAGGCCCAAATGTCCACTGACTGATGAGTGGATAAAGAAGTGGAAGACACAATGGAATATTACTCAGCCATCAAAAAGAACAAACCCTGCCATTTGCCCTGACATGGATGGAACCAGAAAGCATTATGCTAACTGAGAGAAGTCAGAGAAAGACAGACGCCATATGATTCCACTCATATGTGGAATTTAAGAAACAAAACAGATGAATACAGGCGGAGGAAAAACATGAGAGGGGGGCAAACCATAAGAGACTCGTAACTCTAGAGAACAAACTGAGGGCTGCTGGAGGCGAGGTGGGTGGGGGTTGGGCTAGATGGGTGGTGGGTATTAAAGAGGGCACTTGTTGTGATGAGCAATGAGTGATGTACATAAGGGATGAATCACTAAATGCTGCTCCTGAAACTAACATTATACTATATGCTAACTACCTAGAATGTAACAAAAAGTTGACACATAAAATACAATGTGCACCTGTAAGCAATCACAAAATGATGAGTGATTTGCTCTTAAGCCTTCCAAAAAGACTTTCAACAAGTAAATGTATGAAACTGCTTAAGCCTTGAGCTTCTAAAGAATTCAGATCTGGTCATCAGATCTCAGAAGAAGAGAGGTGAGCACCTATAACAGAAATGTCTACAAATTACACAAAATTTTAATGAGACTCGTCGAAGCAAAAGTCCTTGCTCCCTGAGAAACAAGCTTTTCTCAGACCATTCACGTGGGAGCTACCACTGTCACCCCCGGGGGTGACACCTACCAGAGACCTAGAGATGGTCCTGTGCCCTCCTGCCATGGACAACCCCGTATCTGCCAGCATCCTGGTGTCACCGCATCACTCTGGTTTCCAACTGGTTCATGTTAACGATGACAGTCTCGATACCCACTTATTTCAAACACTCCCTGCATCAGACTCTACTGTACGTCCCACAGATGCACCCCACTCAGTCCTCACCCCAGCTCCACGTGGCAGGCATCAGTAACCCTATCCTACAGCTGAGGCCACTGAGAATCACCAGACTTCCGTGCATTTCTCAAGGTCATATGGTTGTAAAAGGTATTGCAAGGGGCGCCTGGGTGGCTCAGCTGGTTAAGCTGTAGGACTCTTGATTTCGGCTCAGGTCATGATCTCATTTACCACACCGAAAGGGAGAACTGACAGGTATAATTTTGAGTAGTGAATAAACTACGAGTTCAACGAGGATTTGCTGACAGTCCTTCAGGCACGTTACCCGACTGGATCCTGGGACAGCGCGATAAGACCCTCGTGGTCAAAGGCAGTCTGGTTGAGGACTCGGGGATTGTTTGTATTTCATCAAATGGAGAGAGTAGTTAGTCCTTTCAATCAGATGTCCCTGGGCGGGGCGGGGGGGGGGGGGTGTGGAGTAAGCTTTCTTACTATGAGAAGATATGAAATTATGTTCCATTTCCTCCACACTGCTTTACAAAAATCTGCGAGTATTTCGAGTAAAATGGCACCATCTGGGTGGGAAGTTTTTGGCTCGTCTGGAGAAGCTGGAGGGGGGCTGGCAGTGAGTGGTTGCACTTTTTAGCTTACGCCCCACAGGAGCATATGGCACGAAAAGAGCAAAGTCTGTGGGCTGTCCCTGCAACACTTGCCAATGTTACAAACCTGGAGATGACGATAAGGGACACGGGTCGGGCCATGAAGAAAGCCATCGCCTGGCAAAGCGGCACAACGTGTCTCCGGGAGTAAGAAATGCTCCCCAGCACACATTAACTCAAGACCTTCCTACCGTAGTTCCCTACAGAGAATTGAGGGGGGAGGTGCTCTTAGATTGGCAGTCATACACGAACAGGGTTTTGTGCTGAGCCATCAGGAACCAGCGTCACCAGGCGGGGGTTCTGGGAGAGCGCGGCACCTGCCGTGAGAAAAATGAGGCACGAGCGGGAGGAACACTGACCTTGCAACACAGCAGTCGTAAGACGGTTCCTCGTCCTTCCCATGCGCCTCCTGTGCTCTGACAATATACGGGTAGAAGAGCCCATATTTGGGTTAGCAGCATCCCTTCCTGTTGAGGTACACTGCCCAAGTGCTGTCTGAATTGAAATTTAAATGATGCTTCTTCAATCAGGAGCTCTTTTTTTAGCTTTGCGACAGCATAATACATCCAGGATCCTGATGGGCAATCATCACCCGTCTTTAAATACACACACAGGTTTTCCATTTTGTGGATTCTAGGCATTTTTAGCTCTTACCTACAATTGCCCCCCACGCTGACAATACACACACCCTCTCTTCTCTCTTGTTAGAGTCAAGCTTCCTCCCCTGTCTTTATCGTTTCATTATTTCAACACATTTTTAAGTGCTCCATACCCAGCAACATACTGGCCACTGAGCGTGACTGAAAGACTCAATATACAGACCGCGCCCCCGGGGAGCTTTTCAACCAGTGGAGTCAAAAATTACCACAGGCACTAGAGGGACAGACGGAAGGGAAGGATCGGTGTGTGGGGAAGAGATCGGGGCACATTTTAAAGAAGAGAAGACCTGGACAGGATCTTGCGCTTCGCTGTTTCTCAGGGGTTCGTGGAGTGCACACCTCATGAGTAAAGGAAGGCGGAGCTGTCATTCCAAAATTTCTCCAGGAGGCAGAGATTTTATCAGAGAAATCATGTGGTTCTGTGAATTCTGCTTCTTCCAGCAGCTCAAGATTGAAAAACATTCTGGTAAGTGTGGTTAAGTAAGCATCATGAGGGTAAAAATAATAATAATAATAATAATAATAATAATAATAATAAAAACCTTTGAGATGAGCAAATGGGGCATGATTCAGGCGACATGGATATAGAACATTAGCATGCCCCCCTCTGGACAAAGGTTGTCGGGTACTTTATCGTGTTGGAGTTTTTCCACAAGCAATACCCATTGTTTGGGTGAGGAAACAGTAGGGAGGATGTAAATGGCTTGCCTCAGACCACAAACGAGTGAGACAGTGGGAAGTAAGAGCTGAGCCTTCTGAGTAGCCATGAAACCACAGCGCCAACATTATGAAACAAACACCCGAGTGGTCATTTTTCTGAATAGACCCCTTTACTACGGCAGACCCCTAAGGTCCAACAGAATGCACCTGAAGAATGGCTGTTTGGTCTGGTGAACCAATGGCTCCTGACCCACAGGAAGCTGGCCGCCATATTACAACCCTGGGGCTGTAGGCACTAGGGTCTCAAGACCCCCAACACACCAGGCTCAGGAGAAGGACATTTCTCTGGACAGTCCTGTGAAACCAACAGCGGAAGACTAGCACAATGAGAGACGTGTTTTGACACTCTCTTCTCTATGTGGCCAACGAGCATGACTTATTCGTTTTCCAGATTTAGAGCATTCCAGATTTTATGTTTTAAATGATCACAAATGATGGCTTTACCAATGTGAATTTTCAGAAGAGTTCATTTGAAAACACAAGAAGTTTGCCTCGTGAATTCTCCAGATGACTTTCAGTTCATCCCGATGAAATTAATTGGCTACCCGACATCTTTTTGGATTATTTATTATTGAAATTATGGTTCTTTCCTCAGGGGTAACAGCTTATTGATATTTAAGGGAAGGAAGGGAAATTCAGTCACTTGCTCCGATGATCTGACTCTGCAATTGAATATACTCACTATATTCACATAGTCACTATGTGAATTCGCTATGTGAATTCATAGACTCACACGGATTCATGTAGATGGTCACGCCCCTTCAGTTCCCCAGAATTACTCACCCACGTGGAAAGAGCAAAAGCTATAGGGAGTACAGTGGAGCAGACTGTGTCCCTGCGTCCCACGACTGTCACCACCTCAGTGACCACGCTGGCAGTGAGATACAGCTGGAATGGTGGACATCTGTCATGTTGCATGGCCGGCAAGGCTGTCCATGCGGGTGGTGGGAGAATGCAGAGTGGTGATTTCACTACAATAGCTGGTGCCCTGGACCTGCTCATTCTCTGTTGGCATGGCCTTGACTCCCAGAACGAATGGTCTAGTGTATCCAGCTGTGCACTACCATGCCTAACAATGTCCAGTAGAAAACTACAAACCTCAGACGACTGACGTGTACCAATCGTCAGCTCTCTGGATACTTAGAAGTATACAGATATCTCAAATGACTTTTTCCAATTTTATACAGAAAACTGACATAGCTAAAGTAAGCCACAGGATGCTGGTAGAAAGGAGAGAAGACTACCCTCCCGCTCTGTCCTCTACCAGAAGGAAACACCCCCTTCACTAGGTGAAGAGAGTTTAGCCCCTGGTGAAGCTAAAGGAGTTAATACTGAGAAAATCGTTCCCATTGTTATAGAAAATGCTCGCTCAGAACTCTAGCCATTGTTAATCTGAAAGCTTCCCTCCCCACCTTTGGATCAGTTCCTTTGGGATCTCTGAATACATCACATAGTCATCACATGCTTTCTGCTTTTCTCTTTCATCTAAAGTCTGGCCTGCTGGACCAGGGAAGGAGGTAAGCGTTTAAATAAAAATACGTACACACGTACACACACACACACATAAGCCTTTTACGATATTATCCCTACTCCTATAATCTACTCTCTTACGTAAATTTTCTTTATCTCAGACATAAGCTGGCGTCCCCTCCAAAGAAAGAAACAGAAATTGGCTGATTTTCTGTGGGGGGATAAATAAATCTTTTGTTAATACAGTTTTGAGCCGGCATTATTTGCACCACTCAAACCACATAAGCCAAACCTTAGAGAAAAGGAGAGAAGACTGCCCTGCAGCCACACAATGTTACGATTTTGCACTGAGGCCAGAGCCCCCCACCCGCATCCCCCGGGGGCAAGAGGAATTGAGTGCATCTGGAAGTTAATCTGCAGTGAAGAAGGTACCAGCTGCACAGTTCCCACTGAGCAGATACTGCTGCTCAAGAGATACAGCCAAGTGATTAATGGAGAGGAGCAAACACCTCCCAGCCAGAAAGAAGTCCCTCCTAAAACCAACTATAAGACTGTCACCACGGAAAATTCTAAAGACTCATAAAGTCAACAGAAACAGGAAGTGATTTTGAAGAGTACAATTGTGCCTGGAGTCTGCTAAACGTTAGGGCCTGGATAGCTGATGACCAGCTTGGTTTTCTTTCTTTCTTTTTCTTTTGTATTCGGGGGGAGGGGCAGCTGGTTAGTCTCTGATCTCTGCCGCCGTCCACAAGGATTTGGATTTCGGCTACAATCACGTTCCACAGGGAAGAAACGAATTCCATTTTGCTAATCCATATCACCAATTGCAACGAAACCGATTCTCTCTTTTAAGAGCTTGTCAAGTAATAATTACTCCGAGAAATGCAAGATGGGCACTTTTGAAAATGACTTCTGGACCGATCTTTACTAGGTTTACTTGAAAGGAAACGTTTAATGCTGATTCCAAGAGAGGGCTCAGGATAAACTAGAACTTATTTTTCAATCAAAGCCTGAGGTAAGGCTGATGTCAGATAGGGGGCAGCACAAGGTTAATTATACCCACAAGTCTCTGCTTTGTCTTCAACGCCTCTCCAGGTGTAGTCTGGCGATATTATCCAAGGTAGGCTACGGTGACATCTGAGAAAATCTGGAATATGTGTACATATAAGTGCAGCGATGGATAGAAAAGAGGCAGGCAGGGCAGCAGACACTCTGACTGGGTCGCCTCACTTCTCATACTTCCCCACTTTGGTGACAGCCACACCCTTTTCTGGGACTGACCCAAGTTCAACCATGGGGCCCAGATGAACTCAGGGGTGACCTGAGTCAGCATATGCCACGTAACCTAAGACGGTCTCGGCATAGTGGGACTCCTGTCAGTGGCTTGGGGAGGAAACACTATGTCCCCCAAGTTATGAGCAAGAAAGCGGGTGCCTTTGTAAAAAGAACAACCTGTGTGCCCAGCAAGCTTGGGTGGGTTGGCTGCCTTTGGAGAAGAAATTTGAGTTCAGGAAACAGAACCATATCCAGACTATTTTTGCAGTTCTGGTTGTTGTTGTTGGTTGTTGTTTGGTTGGTTGTTTTGATTTGGTTTTTGTTTTGTTTTCCCAAGCCCTTACAAATGTCCTTTTAGGACACTTCAATACTGCCCAGGTTGAACTGTAGGGACGCAAAAGTCTTCTACTCTCAGGGCAAAGGTAGCAGAGGATTGACACCCCACAGGTCTTTATTGTGGTAGCAATGAAACAAGGAAAACTAATGAGAAAAGAAAAAGGCAAACCTTAAGACCAAGGAACAAGCAATTTTGATTCCTTCTATTTTTGCCCTAATAATTTTTCCCTTGTTCATCCTTACGTTTTACTCAACAAGATGCAGACCTTCACAAGAGTAAAACTTTTCTTTAAATTCAACAAAAGAGGACGTATATACAAAACTATCATAGAAATCGAAGCTTGAGGAGGGTGTTTTCTTAAGGGGCACGGAGAGGGGACAGGCAGTGTTTAAGGTGGAATCGTGTCCCCTCAGATATACGCAGTCAAGTCTTAACCCCGGTACCTCAGAACGTGACTGTATTTGAAGACGGGGCCTTTAAAGAGGCAAAGTGAGGTAAAATCAAGGTATAATGGGATGTGAGGGTGGGCACTAATCCAATATGGCTGGTGTCTGTATCAGAGGAGATTAGGACACAGATACACGACGTTAGACCCTGTGAGGACACAGGGAGAAAAGGGCCATCTACAAGCCAAGGAGAGAGGTCTCCAAAGAAACCAGCCCGGCCGGCACCTTGACCTCAGACTTCTGTCCTCCCTGTGAGAAAACAAGTTCTATTGTTTAAACCACCCAGTCATGGGTGGCACTTTGTCACGAAGGTCCTAGTGCACTAACATAGGGCAGAGCAGCAGCCGCCCTGAGAAGGAAGTTCCACGTGGGGCCAGCAGCCTGCCTCTCCTGACACCTGCCCTACGGGTTCCAGAGTTGCTCAGCCAGCCCCACAGTCACGTAACCCAATTCCTTACAAGGAATCTCTTCACATGTACGTCTCCTACTGGTTCTGCTGTTCTGGTTGATTCCCGACTAATACAGAGAGTATGCAAAGTGAGGACAGAAGCTCCGAGAAGGCTCTGGAAAATACGACCAATTGAGAAACAGGAGAGGAAGAGGGGTCCGTGATGCAGACAAGAGAAACCCAGAAGGCGTGGCAGGGAGTCAAGGACAGGGTGCTATCTGAGAACGCAACGGGCATAGGATTGGTCGAGCATGCCAAATCTCCCCAGAATGGCATGCCTGGGTGGCTCAGTTGGTTACGGGTCCGACTCTCAATTTCAGTTCAGGTCATGATCTCACCGTTCATGGGATGGAGCCCCACATCAGGCTGTGTGCTGACAGCACAGAGCTTGCTTGGGATTCTCTCTCTCCCTCTCTCTCTGCCCCTCCCCAGTATGCTCGTGCCCTCACTCTCTTTCCCTCTCTCTCTCTCCAAACAAATAAATAAACTTAAAAAAAAACTCCACAGAAGTTAGGGGACAGCCAGCCTAAAATGAGCATCAGAAACATGATGATGCTCTAACTTTGGTAAAAGAGCGTCAGGGAGGGAACCCAAGTGCCCTGGGCTGAGGAACGGATGGCAGACAAAGAAATGAGCAAGAGGGATTATCCCTCCAAGAAGCTTACCTACAACACACAGGAAGATGAGAAGCCATTAGCTAAGGGAACCCAGAAAAGTAGCAGGGTCATGGACATTGATTACCTGTAAGATGACAGAGGTTTGAGGATGTCCCGATGCTTAGGAGACAAAATCAGTGGAGAGATTACAGATAGCGTAAGAAGGAGATCCCTGACACAGCAGAGACTCCAGAAGAGCAGGAGGTGAGGAGATTCAGCTCACAGGGGCAGGGAATTACCCTGGACAGAAAGAAGGAAACGTCTCCACTGAGATGGCAAGGAATGAGGGGAGGGCGGCTGCCGAAACACATACGTAGGAAAAGTGCTCCCAGAAGCTGGATTCTAGAGTCACCGTGCACAACTGGATCAGACCATTCCCCTGACCATGAAGAATTATGGTCGGGGAGAGGGCTTAGGCATTAGTATTGATTAAATTAGGGTTGGGTGTTTTTTGGTTTTTTTTTTTTTTTTTTTTTAAGTGAGAAATGGGAAAGGGAATTGGCTCTTTCTGGAAATAGGAGAGAGACACAGAAAAACCAGGCAGACTTGGGGTCAGATACACTTGAAGGCGGCGACCTGGCCTTGGCAAAGATAACAGTGACTTTATTCAGCAGAATTCAATTCGCTGTGTAGAGGAATCAGGAAGACAAGGTCGTGGCTTGATCCAGGGTGAAGGTTTGGTGGAAGACAGAGGCAGGACAAGAAGGCAAGGCAGTTGAGTGTATTGGCAAGGGAGGTTGGACCGATGCCTCACAAGGTCTGGGTGAGGCCAGAAGAAAAGAGAGTCTGGGAGCAAACGAAGGGCTGCCGGGCAAGAAGGCATCCACAGGTTTGCAGGATGGTACAGCAGGAACTGAGCTGAGCAGCGGACTAAAGCGCAGGAAGGACCTGGGTCAGGCTGGCTCCACAGTTAGCAAGGTGCCACTTCAGTCAGTTTATTTCATCAAGATTAAACGAAATAAGGCACACGAAGTAGGTAGCTTTACCGGCCTGGCAGACCCTTAAGTTTTGGTCCTGTCTGCTACGGGGGAGACAGCTGTATGCGTGGAAGTTGTGGGAGGACGGAAGTTTAAGATGTCCCAGGTGAGACCGCCTGGCGAGACCCGGGTGTGGGTGGGCATCGGGGGGTGCCCTGCAGGTGAGGGACACAGGAGGCGGTGGAGAGCACACAGGGTTAGGATCCTAAGCGCCACGCCCGTGGGCACACCCAAAGTGTCAGCAGGAGCCAAAGACGTAGATCCAGGGCCAAGGTAAGAACCTCCCACCCCAGGGCCACAAACCAGAAAGCCTGGCGAGAAGGGAGGCTGGGGTGCTTCGTTTTAAGGTGCCCACAGTGAGAAGTTACCGTGCCCCGACATGAGGCAGTTAAGGCAGTTGGTACTAAGACATGACGAAAACCTCGAAGCTTCCAATACATTCAGAGGATACTGGGCAACAGTTCAGGTACCCAAGGTGGGAAAGCTATTTGTAAGACGGGTCTAAAAAATAATCCAAGCCTTTTTCCACAACCCTAACTTTCTCCCCAGGTCTGAGCTGGCCATTTCAGACCCGTACCTGTCCTGACATCCAAGCATCTAAACCCCGTCTCTAGAACGATGTCCCAGATGACTGAACCATGACCCTTTCCAACGTATAATATTTTAAAAGCGTCGTTCTCCAAAGTGATCCTCAATCTTTTCAAACAGTGTCGCTCAGTCCTCAGCACGGAAGATGAAAGCCGCGTTTGAATCTGCACTCCGCCTGGGCTCTCCGTTCCCATGTGAACACCACAGCGCCCCCCTTTCAAATCTTCTGCTGCTTCTTGGGAGCGAAATAAACCCGAGGCCACCAACTTTTCTTCTGAAGCTTTATTTTTCAACAATTCTTTGACCCTCCCCCAGTCTGAACTGATTCTAAACACTCCTTAGTCCTCTTAGCTATAGATGGCAAGCAAACCAATGTTTCGGTACGTTGGCATTCCAGGACGATAGCATAACCCCTCACCTTTCATACTTCATCTCCAAGTAGTTGGGGCTGGGGTGAGGAGACGAATGGTGTTACGTGAACCAGCTAACTTTTTGTGTATGTTTAGCTGGATGTATTCCCTTCTAGCAAATTTTATTCCTGGATATCTTTTGGAGATACGTGTATACACACACACACACACACACACGTACATATAGACAGTTACATATCACATGTTACATAAATATTTGAATAATTAATAAGTATACTATATTACTATTTATAAAGGTGATTATTAATTATATACAATTACATGTAATTGTTAAATGTATTTGTTTCATTTCTACTTCTATTTCTTGTCTACTGTTCTCCCACGGAGTTGTCTTTGCACACATTTTAAGATTCTTCATTCCTTTTTATCCTACTCTGCAGAGCTATATAAATAGTTGTTAAGCAACTAAGAAGCTCTTCTCAAACTCAAAACTTCAGGTGCTCATTCAAATATCAAGAAGATGTTTTTGTTTTACCGGTGCACTTACATATGACATAAGTAGGAACAGAGTTGGTTTTGTTCCTAGCATCTTCTTTTTGTGTAACAAGGTTTTATCACAAAACCACAGCCTCTGAACCAAAGATCTCCTAAAAATTTTAATTGAAATTGAGAACACAGCTGTCTTTTCTTTGCTTTCAGTTGCCATAATCGTCTTTCTAATGGAGAACAGCCCTGAAATTACTAATGACTTGAAAAAACGATGTGCTTTTCAAATCTCCCCTCCCTCTGTAGCCTTTACTCCTCACTGATAGAATTCCTGTAAAATACAATACACAATTATGGAAACCCAGTGTACCCAGGTACAAACGCTAATTATAGGTGAAATGAGCTTTATAATATTTGGAGGCTTAAATGATGGGTTTTAGGTCTGGAGCACAGATGAAGATAAAAAACCTGAAACTCTGAAGACTAGATACACAGATAAATACATGGGCATTTTATTATGATGATGATATCTCAAGACTCATGCTACTAGAGATAATGTTCTTAAGGTTCATAATAAATAAGGAGCTAAAGTGAGAATTTTTTTTAAAGTAGTTTTTCTTCATCCTTCAGCATCCCTGAAAAGACTGACTTTGTCCTTTATCTCAAAGGAATGGAAACCCCTTATCCACTCTCCAAGGTGCATTTCCAAAGCATTACATCTTCCACAAAGTAAAACACACATATTTCAAAGGGCCTCCAGGTCAAAGTTGAGATTTTTTTTCCTTTTCTTGTTTTCTTTGTTGAAAGAGACCAAAATAAGAAACATTTCACTTACCAGAAAATAGCCTATATACGTGGGTATTTGGGTATTCATTACTAAAAACCGACTTCCATGTAATTCTACCAAAGAACAACGTAATAGAACCTTCAGTTTCCCTCGGTGGAAAATAAAAAGCAAGGCAATTTTTGAAAACCTCCACAACCCACACTTCAGAGGATAAATATCAGATGGCTTATTTACAAAAAATCACTGATATTCTTAATAAATGAGATGACATTTCAGTACTAAAAGGGCTCATGTGTGGATATCAACAACCCTAAATAGTATATTGGCTTTTGCTTCATAAACCGTAACACCAATCTGATGAGTCACAGGAAATTCTGAACTATCTCCAGTGCATTCGATGGGCCTGAATCTTACCTTAAGAAATATTCACCGAGGACAAAACCAAGCGCTCCAAACTGGGGCAGGCAACCAGGCAAGAAGGCCAGGCAAAGGAACTTAGCTCCCTTTCCAGGAGACGCTGACCTTGCTGCGCACCCTAGTACTTTCCCTGACCACAGTTTTCAGCAAGGGCTTGGGGGGCAAGAGGACTGTCACTCAAATCCTCAAAACACCGCTGGCGGCCCGATCTGCGCAGTGCGAGCCTCGCAGTCCCCCACCAAAAACTCTTCCAGGAGATCCCTTACTTCAAGGAGGCCACGCTCTGAGACTCTCCGGAGCCCGGCAAGGACGGGTTAGAATCCCCGCCACCCGCCTGGCGCCCCACCCGGCGTCCGGGTGACTAGACCACCCCACCCACCCCCGGGAGCCTCACTCCCCCCGCCCCCACCCCGCCTCCCGCTCCAGCCGCGACGCCGCCCAGACCCCGCACTCACCGGATGATCACGAACATGACCAGGGAGTTGCCCACCAAGCCCACGACGAACACCACCGAGTAGACCGCGGTGATGATGACCGGGATGGCGGGAGAGATGTGCGCGGGCTCCAGCGGCGCGCCCTCGGAGCCCCCGCTGCTGTTGCCGTCGCTCTCGGCCCAGCCCGGCGGCCAGCCGCTGCCGTTGGGGGGCAGGCAGGTGCTCGGGGGGCAGGTGGGACCCGGCTCCCCGCGGAAGATCTGGACCGGGGGCTCCATGGCTGGCGGCGAGGAGGGGCGGCACCTGCGGGGCTGCGGGAGCGCGAGAACCGGCTGGACCCGGAGAGGCAAACTTTGCCGCCCACGGGCCAGCGCGGGGAGCCCGGGCCCCGCCGAAGGCCCCCCCCCCCCACCCCGCCCCCGGCGCTCGTCCCGCGCTCGCTCCCGGTCCCCGGCTCCTGAAACCCGCCCCCAACCCTTCCTGGGCACGCCCCCCCCACCCCCCCC
>NW_024412406.1:28791595-28816262 GCF_014898765.1 Herpailurus yagouaroundi | reverse complement strand
GCTCTTGGATGCCCCTAGGACCGAGCCGCTGTGCCACTGAGCTTTAGTGGCAAGGACGGGGCTGCCCCCTCAGGGCGAGTACGCATCTGGAGTATTCAGAAGAGTCTCGAACCACTGTCGCCTTCGTTCCCGGGGACGAAAAGTGTACTTCTGTGTATTTGGATGACCCATCCAAACAGCAAAGTAATCCAGTTAGGCCAGATCGTAAAATACTGATGACTTAAAAATACATCAATAAAGGGGCGCCTGGGTGGCTCAGTCGGTTGAGCGCCGACTTCGGCTCAGGTCATGATCTCGCGGCCCATGAGTTGGAGCCCAGTGTCGGGCCCTGTGCTGAAAGCTCAGAGCCTGGAGCCTGTTTCCGATTCTCTGTCTCCCTCTCTCTCTGCCCCTCCCCCGCTCATGCTCTGTCTCTCTCTGTCTCAAAAATAAATAAACGTTAAAAAAAAATACATCAATAGACTATTTCTGTGCATTTGGTTCCTTCTAGTCTTCTCTGAGATGACACGGACGACACGTGACAGGTGTTACTTACTTGCGGATGAGTAACTCTCCTTACGCAGGCCTCAGTGTTGGTCCAGGAGTTGACAAACTGTCTCCGCCTCTTTTATGAATCCCGGCAACCATCACATTCTCCTCACCTTTCCATCACTAGGGTGCCTTCTCTAGGAAGCCCCCAAGAACCTGAACCCCCATAGGGAAGTTCGGTCATCATCATTTCCGTGCATCACGCTGCCAGTCCGAGGGTGGCGGTCGAATTCTGCTGGGGGAAAGAGGCCCTCGGGCAATGGGACCCAGGGGACAGTGAGGAAGAGGAAGGCAGACTAGGGTGGGCTGCAGCAAGGGAGCCAGGACTCAGCTCGGAAGTGAAGGTCCTGAAGCAAGAGTGGGGAAGTTCCCCTTTCCCAACGGGATATGGGAGCCAGGACGCCAGGAGACCAGGGTGCCTGAGTTTCCTAAGTAGAATCCTCCTCCAAGGCTGACTGACTTCTGGAGACAAACATGACCCCCCAGCTCAGAGCACCATAATGGCGCATACAGTCATTCCATTCATCAGCTGACAGCCGAAGAGAGCTGCAACCTGGTTCAAGATATGGTGACCCCCTAAAGAGGGATTTGATCACCAGAGTCTCATCACAGCCTCAAAACGCAGAGCTCTTTGAGGAGTGTGCTTCAAAGACGCACAAGGAAGCTCTCTTTTGCCCAGCAGCAGAATCCCTCCAACCCCGGGCGGGCACCATAGGAGTTTTGAAAATTACCAAATCTTACGTGTTTTGGGGTTTGGTTGCAGATCGTCACTAGAAAATGACACCTGCTTTCACAGAACATCAGAACCGTGGGCTCTCCGTGTGTCTGAGGGTCCATCTCTGTTAGGAAGATGGCGGACGGTCTTTTCCAGATGTCTGGGGGCTCGCTTCTTGCCACAGGGATCCCAGACTACCACCAAAGCAACCCAGGAAGACGTTTTGTTTGAAAAGTAAGCAGTGTCTAAGTAAGAAAGAAAAGTAAAAGACGTATGTTAAAGGAAAATTAGCTGGGAAGGGCAGAATTTATCTATCTATCTATGACTTCATGCATTAAAGATATATACAACTGTTTCCGTACAACATACTTTTGAAAGGGCGTTTACAATACTTAATCTTCCTCTTGCACTCACCACTTGGTTAGTTTTTGCTGTTGTATTTAGCACACAGGTGGCTCACACAACTGGTAACTGTTCTGCGTTGGGCTCAAACACAGGTATTTCTGGCCCTGTGTAAACCAGCTGACGACACAGAATGACTTCATGTAAGGGAGCAAATGTGGAGCCACTCTTTCCCAAAAGACAAAACAAAACCTACAGAGGAGGGGTTATTTGTCAAGGACCAATAAAAAAAAAAAAAAAAAAAAAGGAAAAGAAAGGTATTACTTGAAAAGATTTAGGTGGTACAATCAATTCCAATGATTTGAACTTTTGACGTCCCCGTGTGTCTCATAAATATACACAGTTATGTGTGTGGAGAGGTTTGCTGGGCCCTTCTAAAATGAAAGCAGAACTCATTCTGGGACTTCTAATAAGATGATGTTCTCATTCTGATCATTAATAAGAAACCTCTGGTAGGTGGGACAGTGTTTTGAAGGCAAAGGATTGCTAATTATGGTAAAAGCAGTTTTGTTTCATTTGAATACTCCTATGGGGTTTTTTTTTTTTTTTTGCCCTTTTTTTTACCGAACTAATGGCCCAAATAAAGGGAACCCAAAATGGGCGGAGCATTAAGAAACCTTCAGGCAGCGGCGGTTGCCGGGGGAACGTGGCCGGTGTCTCTGAATACAGTGGGGAAGGCTGCTTATGCGGGCTCAGGTTGTCAGGCGTATGAGATTTTATCATAATGTCAGAGAAGAGCTTAGAAAATAGTGAGGACAAAATAAACTGCTCAAATGCTGTCAACTATTATGCACTGATATGCAGCCCGGGCTATTCAACTGACGACCGCTTTATCCTACCCTCCACTCTGCTCAATGCAAACAGTGTGCCTGCAACCGCACGGAAAGCCCTTTTAAGGCCGAAAATGGGTTTTCAGGCATTCTTGTGGCTTAATGCCACAAAGCGTCTTGGGTGGTGGGTGCTTTGGCACTTCTGTGGTGTAGACTGGGGAACCCACCGGGACCCTGTGATCAGCTCGCTTTTTCGTGACTCTAACAACCTGCAATGAGTGTGTAGCTGGAGGGAAGTCACGTTTGCCTCAGACGCCGGGGGTGACCAGGGCGGCCTGTGAAGAGCCGGAATGCTCCGAGTCACTTCGCTCTTCACGCATCGGATGTTGTCACGTGTGTCCCCAAGTGGCAGGTGAGCAGGCCGGACTTGAGGGAGTAACAGTAAACAAGACAAAGGCAGTCCTTTCCCGAACGGGTTGTGCAATCTAGTGTGAGAGAATCTAATTTCTTTTTCAAATGTTATGAAAAATTAATAACAAGTACCGTGAACCCTGGCAGGGGTTTTATAGGCAACGTGTTCAAGGAAACAAGGTAGCCAGCAGCCAAGGCAACAAGTTTGTGCACAATAAAAAAGGGCCCCCCTTCTTCGAGACACTTGACTGACACCTATCTGCAAGTTGCCATTATAAAGATTTAAGCCCCCTTCATGTCTCTGTCGCGAAGGCATCCCGTGAGTTATTGTAGGCATACAACCTGCACCTGTGTGTGTTTTGAGGGCCAGATGTCAGGGAACCTTAGTTACTACAAAAGCATCAGGGAAGCCCCTCAGGACCAGGACCCAGTGGTATTGAAGCTGACGCTTAAAGACCGTGGTAGTTCTCCAGGTGAAAAGGGAAAAAGGGACCCTTCCAGGCAGGGAACAGCATATGCAAAGAACATACACGAGCAGGAGTGGGGCACACTTGTGGAACTAAGGGGAGTCCAAGGAACCCGAGCCTGGGGGCCCAGGGAAGTGTGGCCCAAGATAAAATGGCAGTCAGGGTCAAGATTACACTGAGCCCTAAGAGACAGATGGTGAAGGTTTTGCATTTCGGCGTAAGACGCGTGAAGAATCTCAGGCAGAACAGCACGCTCGGACATGGGATTTTCGAAACCTCACTTATCTTTCATTTGCAGGCCATACTGGAAGAGACAAGAGCAGATGTGAGAAGCTCCTGAGTGAATCCGGCATCATGTACTGTTGCCCCTACAAGTCGTCTTAGTGTGATGCATACCTGCACGGTACATACATGAAGGGTAAACTGAGGACTTTCTCATGGTCCTGGAGCTGAGGCTTAAGCCTGAAACTTCTTACCCTGAACAACTTGATTGACTTGAGTCCACCGCTTTGAAAATTCAGTGCTGGTCCCACGACGGGCGCTAGGATGGGGAGGGAGAGAGATTGGGGCAACACAAGGCAATAAAGGGCGCGTTATGGCACGTTTGTAGTGTTCGCAGGAGGTGCGGGGGTGCGGCGGTGAGGGTAGGGTGGAGGATGGAGGGAGACGTAAGTGAAGAATGCACAGTCTGCGGGGTTATGAGTGGATCGCAAGGTCGAGGTGGTGGCTGATGGGTTTGAGGAGGGAGCGTTTGGAGAGAAAGCAGTCGTAAAACTATTGTGATGGTCGAGGTGAGAGAGGATCCGACCCTACAGCAAGGTAATTGCTGAGCGAATAGGGAACATGATGGTTTTGAGAACCATTTAGGAAATTAAATTGGCAAGACTTGTAGTTTGAATGAATATAGAAGTTAGGGAGGAGGAAGAGCCTAGAACTACTTTAGGCTTATGCTTGGGTGACCAAGTGGAGGACGACACCATTAACTGAAATAGGAAATACAGAAGTCGCAGCAAGCTTGGAGGAGAACGTAATGAGCCCGGAGTCGGCAAAGCTGCGTTTGAGGCCCCAGGGAGGCATTTGCGTATGTGGTGCAGGGGGGAGTCTCTAAAGCTGGGGAGAGTCAGTGCTGGAGAGATGGAGGGCAGTTAGAACCAAGGAGGGAATAAGGGTGCCGAGGGTAAGGATGGCAAGGAAGTCGAGCTGATGAGACAGTGCCGAGAAGCCACACCCTTTCACAGCGATCTCACAAAGAGGACTGATAAAACGGGCATGAATGAAGGAGGAGAAAGAGAAACAGCGTCAGGGAGATCTAGGGAAGGGAGCACTTCAAGGAGAGGCGATGGGTGTCCGCACGACAGAGAATGTGACACAAGATACCCGACAAAGAAAAAAAGTCACTGGGGGCCTGGCATAGGTGTCATTAAAATTGTGCTTGCTGTCTGTGCATTGGAACGGAAGGGAACAGACAATAAGACATTTATAATGACGGTCTGAGGAGCCACTCGATGTTAGGGTTGTCTGTTGAAGGAACACTTAGTCTGGAGAAGAGAACTATGTCACCTGGCTTGTGGAAAAGGCACCTGCCTCTGCCCTGCCCACGGCCGTTCCTCACTTTGTGTCTCGCTGTGGACACAGAAAGACCCACCTGCCGGGCCAGCCACCAGGAGGGAGAACTGTGCACACTGCATGGTGAGGGCTGCCCTCTCTGTATTGGACGAGGTCCCAGGCTGCCATCTTGTGTGGTCTTCAGGAGTCAAGGGCCCAGCTCTGAGGCACGAGAATACCAGCCTTCCTGTCTCCCAGAACCATGTGGATAACCTCTGTTTGCCCCATACCTCCACTCTCTGTCTTCCTCACCCTGCTCTGTGTCCGGAAAGTACCGGTCAAGTCCAGGTATGGAAGGTACCCCGGTAAGAGATCACAGGGTGGGCGGAGAGTGAAGTCCTAGCAAGAAGTCCTCCTTCTTTTTGCCGCTTCAGCCAAAAGGTAGAAGAACCTCCCCCTCCTGCTTCTCCCACTGAAGTACTCAATTCGTCTTCCTCTCGGTTCCCTCAGCTCTTTCCACACCTTACAGGTATCTTTTCGTTGGGAGGGCACTTGTGGTGGTGAGCACAGGGTGACGTGTGGAAGTGTTAAATGACTGTATCATACAGCCGAAACTAATATAACACTGTATGTTAACCAACTGGAATTCAAACAAAAACAAAAAATAAATAAATAAATTCTCTCAGTTCTTAAGTTTAAGGTAACTCGTAGGACCCACATGCCCCAATTCATGCAAGGTCTTTGCTGGTCACAGGCACCCTGCTGCAAGGAGCTGGGCAGAGGCACCCCATCACACTTGACCCACCCTCACTCAGAGAGAAGGAGTTGGTTGCCTTTCTTTCAGCTCATTTTGGAAGATGACACTTCTGTGTTTGGTGATCTGTCTTCCCTCAGGCTCTCATGGAACCGAAAAGATACTGTCTGGCCCAGCCTTGACTTTCTTGGGAAGAGCTCACCTTCTGAGTTGTCTTAGAATGGAAGAGCCAGTGCATTAATGCCACAAAACGCCATCGACATGGAGGCACCCCAAGCGAGAGATTTCCTCTCCCTTTTAACCATCAACATTGGACATGTTTCCATTGAGGTTAAAACATAGTCCGGCTCCACACCCTGTAGGTCCCCACCAAACTGGGGGTTGGCCAAAGGGTGTCCTCAATGGCTGTTATGGAGAGACGTGGCCAACTGATCCAACGCTGACAGGCCATGGGGCCACACGTGTTGAAGCCACATTGTGGCTCCACTGATTAGACGCTATGTGAATTATCTGGGGAAATTAGAACATTTTTATGTGGTTCCCAGTAACATCATATCTCATATAATTTTGCCTCAAGCTTCTTACAGAAACATGTTAGAACTTAAGGGATTCTTTCTTTTTTCTTCCTTTGGCTGGTGTGTTTTCTGTCAAACTAATAGGATTGCCAATCTCCAGCACCGCCCAATTAACACCTTACGTTAATTGTCACCAGGCCTGCTATTCTGGGAATTATGTTCAGTGTTTGCAAGCTCCTCATTTGATTTAGAAGGCACACAGTAAAAAGGGAGTCCTCTCAGGGGACCCTTTTCATGGATGTCTCCTGAACTGTCTCTTCATCTCTGATGCAATCTACCCCAAATGGGTCCAGAGAAGAGGAGGGCGTCCCTCCACTTCCACCTTTACTGCCCCCTCTCTACTTGAAAACCCTGCTCTGGAGTATAGCTGAAGGCACTTCAGATCTTAAACTTCCGAGAGCTGAGCCGTTTTAAAAACATGAGCACATTACTGGTGTGGTTCATGGTTCGTACAATTATCGTATGATTTCACTTTATGCATAAAAACATGAGTTTCAAGGGAGAGCAAGGTCAGGAGATTTTCATTTAGAGATAATCATAACTACTGATGCACAACGTAGCAAGCAAGGACATGTAGAGCAGGTTTACAAAAGCCTGTCGATTGAGGAATTGGCCAACAACTAGTGTGAAAGATAACTGGTTTCCCAAGAACTGAGGAAACCGTTGATCCCAGAATAGCCGCTTTCTGCCTTCCCCTTGAATGGCTCAGGAGAAGCTGAACAGACACCCCAGAGTGTAGCCAGGGCATGCCACGAACACAAACCCTCCTCCTCCCCACTCATCCGGATCACTCAACCCCACCAAACTCACTACCATATGCAAAGAGTGGAAAGTATTTTGATTGAATAAATATTTGTAATAATATTAGTACTCACATTCCCAATAGTGTCTGGCATCTATAAAAACATATATTGACTGCAAGAATTAAGGAGAGTCTCAGGTTTGGGGCGCCTGGGTGGCTCAGTCAGTTAAGCGTCGGACTTCGGCTCAGGTCATGATCTCGCAGTCCACGAGTTTGAGCCCCGCATTGGGCTCTGTGCTGCCGGCTCAGAGCCTGGAACCTGCTTTGGATTCTGTGTCTCCCTCTCTCTCTGCCCCTCCCCTACTCGTGCTCTCTCTCTCTCTCTCTCTCTCAAAAATAAATAAACATTAAAAAATTTGAAATAAATAATGGCAGGTTACATGTTACATTTCACACTGACGACACAAAAGTGGTTGGATAGGCTTGAGACCAGAAAAGGGGTTGATAGAATCTCAGCATGTGTTTGAACGGTAGCGTTAACTCAAGACAACGGTCACGTTTGATTTACCTCCTATGATAGCATTTTCTCTCCCTTTTTCTTACATACTCCTTAAAGGAAAATTATGAGCAAAGTGATAGAACTCAAAGGTTAATCAATTTGGAAAAAACAAGCTGGTAGCTTCCTTTGAATCTTAGGCAGCGTGTGTACATTTATTAAGATCAATAAACTCACTGAGCTTAACAGAATTTAGAAGTTCATGACTCCAAAAGGTTCAGACGCAGAATTAGCTTTGTAATTGAAGGCAGTGCTTGCCAAAAATGTCACATATTTTGCAGTAAGTTTTACAATTATTCAGTTAGCACTCAGAGTCTAGAAACAAAATCCCCTGAGTGGGGAAGCCACAATAACTCATGACATCTAATAATACCATCTCTGACTGAACCCTTTGTCTTTTAAGAAAAAGATCTCCATTTTCTAGCATTTTTTATAGCATATGCCATTCAATTTAAAGGCTACGGACTACACTCAAAGAGTGATATGTAAAAAGAAGATCAAAGCCGTTCTACAAACTACCAGAAAAAGGGTACAGAATATTTGAATACCCTAAGAAAGAAAGGGATAAATGCAATAATATTTCAGGTGACACAGCAGTGAATTTTGTCTTTTATTCCTGATTTCTTCTTCTCCATTCCCTCGACCCCAGTTTAATATTTCAGGTGACACAGCAGTGAATTTTGTCTGCTTTTATTCCTGAGTTCTTCTTCTCTGTTCCCTCGACCCCAGTTTAACAGAAAGTGAAAACAAAAACATTTGAACAGCAGAGGGAGTAGGTGCTATAAAATAGTACTTTGGGTAAAAAGATAAAAGTAAATAAAAATAGAATTCCCATACAAAAATTTTCAATAATACTGCAAGATTGGAACCTAGTTTTTGCTTCAAAGGACCTATTTTTTGCGGATTTCAAAATCTTTGCAGTATATCAAAGCATCTCCTTGTACTGATGGCAATAACCGTGTCATAAATTTGTACGAAGCTTTGATTTGGTCAAAGTACTTCACACGATGATATTTCATCGGGTTGTGATAACTTCCGTGTACTTTATGCAGAATAACCCTGTCCCTGTTTTATAATCAAAACACAAGCTCTGAGCGTTTAAGCCACATAACTGTGATCATTTAGTAAGTGGAGGAACCAGAAATAGAATCGTTCTTTTGAATCCCACCCAGTGATCTTTTCACCTTCTCAGGATGCACAAAAATTTTGGTTTGAATGAAAGCAGAGATGAGTCGTAGGAGTAAAATTAAAATGTGAGAGGAATGGCAAGTCTTTGCCTTGACATCGAAGCGTGAACCGTGGCCTCATTGTCTATTGTGCAAGAGGTATTTAGTTATGTATTGTGAAACAGGCAAATGGTTACGACTGAAATTACTTTGAAAAATGTCATCAATGTTACTATGTTAAACTCCCCTAAAAAAGAAGTATATTTAGACAACTAAAGGAAGTACAAGGAAAGACTGGTCAATTCCACAGTAAAGTCAATGAAAGACACTGACTACGTGAATACTGCAAATATGTTTATTTGAAGAAAAGTAATTGATACAGCAGGATTACATCACGCACGTGGAAGTAATATAGTTAAAAATAGAGTGCGAGGTATCAAGTTTAGGTGGTAAGTAAGAAAATGTCATTTATCGGGGTGCCTGGGTGGCTCAGTCCGTTAAGTGACTGGCTTTTGATTTTGGCTCAGGTCATGATCTCAAGGCACATGAGTTCAAGCTTTGTGTCAGGCTCCGTGCTGCCAGTGAGGAGCCTGCTTGGGATTCTCTCTCTCTCTCTGTCTCTCTCTCTCTCTGTCTCTCTACCCCTTCTGCGCCCCTTCTCTCTCTCAAAATAAATAAATAAATGTTTAAAAAGCAGAAAATATCATTTATAGTTTAAGATAGACAAAGATTTCTTTTTATTGGTTTAGAAAGATTGTTACTTGCTTTGGTAATATGAACCAAATGTCCAAACTATTCACAAAGGTGTTGAGAAGTTTTGCTCCTGCCCATGTTATCTCTTTCTCCCCTCTTCTATACCCATGCATACAGGTAAGCTACTTTTTGAGTTTTCTTTGTGTTCTTTTTTTTTTTGTATTCCTTTATGCAAATGCAATTAAATGGCCTTCTCTCCATTTTTACACCGAAAATATTCATCGTCCTGCACCATGTGATTTTCATGTAGCATACACACGGAAGACATTTCTCTATCAAGACATAGTTTTCTCATTCTTCTCAAGATCGCTTACCTTCTCCGGAGCATTCCAGTTTGGGTATAGCAACAAGGCCCTCACACATATAAACTTGGATTCGTTTCATCTCCCGCTTCCAGAAACAATACTGCAGGTGTGTTTGTATGCCTGTGCATGTATGCAGGTAGGTTATGTTCCCAGAGGTTGCACGATTTGATCAGAAGGTAGATAGAGTTATACTGCAAACAGCTGTTGACATTTTCGGAATATTTGATCAGCTGTTAAAAACTGACACTTCGGGGCACCTGGGTGGTGCAGTCGGTTAAGCGTCCGACTTCGGCCAGGTCACGATCTCGCGGTCCGTGAGTTCGAGCCCCGCGTCAGGCTCTGGGCTGATGGCTCAGAGCCTGGAGCCTGTTTCCGATTCTGTGTCTCCCTCTCTCTCTGCCCCTCCCCCGTTCATGCTCTGTCTCTCTCCGTCCCGAAAATAAATAAACGTTGAAAAAAAAAATTTTTTTTAAATAAATAAATAAATAAATAAATAAATAAAAACCGACACTTCTAAAAGGTACATTACTTCAACTGACAGTCAAATACATTATAAATGAGGGTGGTGCATACTTCAAAATGAAGCATTTCCTATTACGTAATTATGTTTCACTATGATCTATGCTTTGGAGGTTATGGCTGTTGTATCAGTACGAGGGGGGAGGGGACTGTATAATGGGTCACCACTGCCTAGCTATTCCCAACTTCATGTTCAGTAGCATCACATTTTTATTTTTATTTATTTTTTATTTTTCTAGTAGCATCACATTTTTAGCTGAAATCAACAATGATAGGAATAGTTACACCTCAGAACCTGGCAAGTGTTACAAATGAGGGTTTTGGAAGAGTTTACCAGAGAGCTGGCTGTTAAACGTTAACTTGCATCCCTCTTATTGATGACTTTAATCTGATTGCAATCCGTAACAGTTTTGTAGACCTTACTTTGGTAAACTGAGATGAAATAATTTAACTTATACCTGATTCTCACCTGCCACTGAATTCATTTATTTTTGAGACTCCCTACCTTTCATGGCCATACAATTATTTGAATAAGCTCAATAAGGATCTTGTGGCTTCACTTGATGTATAAAAACATGAGTTTCAAGGGACAGCAAGAAGGCCAGGAGCTTTTAATTCAGGATAACCGTAACTAATTATGCACAACTTAGCAAGTAAGGATATGAGGGCAAATTTACCAAGACACTGTCCATTGAGGAGCTGACCAGCTGTTACTTTGGAAGATAACTGGTTTCCCAGGAACTGAGGGGCTCTTTGATCTCTGAACAGGTGCTTTCTGCCTTACCATTGGATGCCCCAAGAAAGGCTATGCAGACACCCCAGAGTGTGAACAAGGCATGAACAAAGTGGAAATTTCAACAAAGAGATAAAAAATATTAAACCGTACCAAACAAAAACTACAAAGCTAAAGAATACAACAATTAAACTGAAAACTGCAATATAGAGGTTAAATATCAGACTAGATCTAATGAAGAAAGGGTCAGCCAACATGAAGACAGGGCAGTGGAATTCATCCAATTAAAAGAGCAAAAATGAAAAAAGAATAAAGATAAAGGGATACTATGAAGTGGTCAAATACACATTATAAGGGTGCTAGAAGGCGAAAAGAGAGACAAAAGGCAGAAAGCTTATTCAAAGAAATAATGACAGAAAATTTTTCTAACCTGGGGATGGGAACAAGCACCCAGCTAAAGAAATTCCAGAAAGTTTTAAACAAGATGACTCTGGAGACACTCACACCAAAACACATTATAATTAAATTGTCAAAAATTAAAGGCAAGGAGAGAATCTTAAAAGCAGCAAGAGAAAACACAACTTTTACAAACAAGGGAAGGCCCGTAAGACTATAAGATTTTTTAGCAGAAACTTTGCAGACCAGGAGAAGTGGGATAATGTTTTCAAAGTGCTGAAAGGAAAAACCAAAAACCAAAAACCAAAAAACCTGCCATCCAAGAATGCTCCACCTGGCAAAGTTGTCCTTCAATTGCTGAAGGGATTGTCTTTTAAATTAAGACAAATTAAAATTAAAATTAAAATTAAATTAAACTAAAAGGAATAGTCTTTTAGCTTCAAAGAAAGCTAAAAGAATTCATTAGCATCACAAAAAACTGTTAAAGGTAGTTCTTTGTGCTGAAATGCAAGGACATATTATGAAAACATATTATGAAAGTATAAATCTCACTTATGATAAAGCTAAATATATAGTTAAATTCAGAGCCCTCTAATATTGTACTGGAGGTAGGTAAATGGTTTATAACTCTAGTGTGAAGGTTAAAGGACAAAACTTAAAAATATCTACAACGAGAGTAATTTGTTTCTGGTAAATTCTGTGGTAAACAGTATGGAGGTTCTTCAAGAAATTAAAAATAGAACTTCCGTATGATCCAGAAATCCCAGTTCTGGGTATATATCCAAAGAAACAAAACCATCATCTTGAAGAGATATATGTACTGATAAGTTCAAGGTAGCATTACTTACAATAGGCAAAGAATAGAAATAACTTTTAGTGCCCATTAGTGGATAAAGGAATACAGAAAATGTGAAATATTATTCAGCCTTAAGAAAGAAGGAAGCCCTAGGGGCGCCGGGGTGGCTCAGTCGGTTAAGTGCCCGACTTCGGCTCAGGTCATGATCTCGCGGTCCGTGGGTTCGAGCCCCGTGTCGGGCTCTGTGCTGACAGCTCAGAGCCTGGAGCCTGTTTCCGATTCTGTGTCTCCCTCTCTCTCTGCCCCTCCCCTTTTCATGCTCTGTCTCTCTCTGTCTCAAAAATAAATAAACGTTAAAAAAATTTTTTCTTTAAAAAAGAAAGAAGGAAGCGCTGCCATTTATGACAGTGTGGAAGCATGGTGCTAAGTGAAATAAGCCAGACTTAAAAGCCAAACACTCTATAGTGACACTAAAGTGTAAAGTTTAGAAGAAAAAAAAAAGTTGACTTCATGGAAACAGAGAGTAGAAAAGCAGTTGCCAAATGCTGAGAGATGGGGAAGTAGGGAGTTTTGGCAACAGGTACACATTTTCAGTTATGAGATGAATGAGATCTGAGGCTGGAACGTGAAGACTATATGGTTAACTGAAATTTAGAACTGCAACTTGCAAAGAGAGAACTTAAATGTTTTCACACACAAAGAGGTGATGGATGTGTTAAATCGATGTGGTGGGGTCCTTGCACAATGCATGCGTATACCCAATTTTTTTTTCTATTTTTTTAACGTTGATTTATTTTTGAAAGAGAGAGAGGCAGAGCGTGAGCGGGGGAGGGGCAGAGAGAGAGGGAGACACAGAATCGGCAGGCTCCGAGCTGTCAGCACAGAGCCCGACTCAGGGCTTGAACCCACGAGCCACGAAATCATGACCTGAGCCGAATTTGAACACTCAACCGACCGATCCACCCGGGCACCCCAATACCCAATTTTTTTAATGCTTATTTTTGAGAGAGAGAGAGAGAGCAGAGAGAGAGGGAGACAGAATCGAAAGCCAGATCCAGGCTCTGAGCTACCGGCACAGAGCCCGATGCAAGGCTCAAACTCAGGAACTGTGAGATCATGACCTGAGCCAAAGTCAGACACTTAACCCCCACCGAGCCACCAGGCACCCTGTCTATGTATATCAAATTATCCAACTGTATTTTAAATAGCTTAAAATTTTACTTGTCAATTCTACCTTAATAGAAAATAATTAAATTTAAAACTATAGTCTCCTTGCATCCAAAGGATTGCCAAAAGAATCCCAGAAAACATGCAGTGTAGGATTCCCTTTTGTCTCCTACTCTTTGCCCAACTTAAATGGATCTGCCTAGCTATATTAGGAATAAAATTTAAGGAATGTACAAGTATTATGTAAAATAACTTTGCTCCAGAAACTTATTTGATTTTTTAGTGACACATATCAAGGTGGAATTTAAAGAAATTTTACTACTTACCTAAATAATTGTTACGTATTGCCATCATTAAAATGTAAAAAGTTGAGGGGCGCCTGGGTGGCTCAGTCGGTTAAGCGTCCGACTTCAGCCAGGTCACGATCTCGCGGTCCGTGAGTTCGAGCCCCGCGTCGGGCTCGGGGCTGATGGCTCAGAGCCTGGAGCCTGCTTCCGATTCTGTGTCTCCCTCTCTCTCTGCCCCTCCCCCGTTCATGCTCTGTGTCTCTCTGTCTCAAAAATAAATTTTAAAAAGTTAAAAAAATTAAAAAAAAAAGTAAAAAGTTGAATAAGGGTTGTCTGAACTTTTTCTTCTTTCTTCCTTTTTCTCCTTGTTGGGATATATTGTAATTTGTTTCTGTGACTTAGTGGAAGGTGAATGTGAATGTTCCTCGAACTTTTGAAACAAAAAAAATTCTCCAATTTAAAAATACAGGCTTTAAAAAGTCAATCAGATGTACTTAACTAACCATGTGGTTTTTGTCTTTTATATTCTGATTTCTTCGCCATCATCCTGATGTATTATGTGAAAGGTGAATTAAATTTCCTTGCCACAGGTGTGTTTCTTTCTTTTTCTCCTTGTGTTTTTGTAATTTCTGTTTCATGGACGTTACTTCCGTATTTCTGATGTGCTGCTATTCATTGCTATTTACCACTATTCTGCTTCCCTTGCAAATTTAACTTACTAACATTAATGTCGTTCTTTCTGTCCTGTATTTCATGTTGTCTGACATTAACATCCAGGAAAGAAGAAGTTAAGCAGTTGGCCTGCAATTCATGTCTCTTCAGTTATAGGATTTGGAGGACTCCCCTGTGTCATATGGAGTCAGATGGCCATCTAAGTACTTGTAACTGTGCCATAATAGACGCCGTAGAAAATAAACTAATGGAAACAGCTTGGGTAAACACCCTTGTTTATTAAATGCTTTCAGCACGATGTTCCTGGCCTAGGATTGTTTGTGGCAAATAAGTGCAGAATCTTTGGATGCATGAGCCATGGCTTCCTGGAAAATGACACACAAATTGGGTACATCTGAAAGGGAAGGTGTTTCGGAACTTAAAGGCTCCCTCCTATGCGCGTAAGGTGATCACATGCCTACTTAGAGATTTTATCTTTTGAGCAGACCACAGAGTATGTCGGGGATAAGAAGGAGGGATCTGGAGAGTGTGCTAATCTCCTGGACACCTCGATGCTACAACTGTGATATTTGATGGCTCATCTCTTTAAAATCACTAGTCTATTTGACACGGGGTCAATTGTCGGATTCATGTAACTGATTTGATGATTGAATCCTATGTGTTAGCACATCACTACCCCTGATTTCTTTTTTCCTTTGCATTTGTCCAGTGTAATTTTTCATCATTTTATTTGTAACTCTTCTGAATCACTTCAGTTTAGGAATGTCCCTTACACATCACACAGACCTGAGGTTTGACTTTTAATTCAATTTGAAAATCTTTTGTACATTTATAAGTGAATTTGGCTCATGTGTGTTTATTCACTTCACAGATATGTTTGGCCTTAATTATCTCAGATTATTTTGTGTTAAATTTTTTGCTTTCTGTAGTTTTTTTCTTATAACTTTTCATAGTATAGGCTTCTTTCTTTTTCTTGTTTTTGTTTGTTTGGTGGTGTTGTTGTTGAGGTCATTTTGTTTATTTTTTATTTTTTTAATATAATTTATTGTCAAATCGGCTTACATACAGCAGCCGGTGCTCACCCCAACAAGTGCCCTCCTCAGTGCCCATCACCCATTTCACCTCTCCCCTCCCCCTCCCCCATCCACCCTCATTTTGTTCTCTGCATGAATTTACCCAAGGGATACAGGAGTGCTGATGCATAGGGGCATGTGTATCCCAATGTTTATAGTAGCACTCTCAACAATAGCCAAATTATGGAAAGAGCCTAAATGTCCATTGACTGATGAATGGATAAAGAAGATGTGGTTTATATATACAATGGAATACTACTTGGCAATGAGAAAGAATGAAATCCTGCCATTTGCAGCAATGTGGATGGAATTGGAAGGTATTATGTGAGCGAAATAAGTCAGTCAGAGAAGGACAGATATCATGTTTTCACTCATATGTGGATCTTGAGAAATGTGTCTTTGTTTTTTATGTGTAATTCTTCTATTACTTAGATGTGTTTGTATTACCTAGAGATACCATAACAATATACCACAGACTGGGGAGTGTAAACAACAGAAATTTATTTTCTCACAGTTCTGGAGGCTGGGCATGCAGGGTCAAGGTACAGCAGGGTTGGGTTCTGGGAAGAACTGTCTTGGTTCACAGATGGCTGCCTTATTGCTATGTCCTCACATGACCTTTTCTGTGAGCATGTGTACAGAGAGAGAAAGCTCTGGTGCCTTTTCCTCTTCCTATAAGGACACCAGTCCTATTGGAATTGGGTCCCACACTTATGACCTCATTCAACTTTTTTCTGCTTAAAAACCCCATCTTCAAATACAATCACATTCAGAATTATAGCTTCTACACATAAATTTGTGGGGACACAGTTCAATCCATAACAATGTTTCTAAAAACCAAGTGGTTGTGTTTATGATTATGATTTTATAAAATTTTATTCTATAAGCTTTAAATATTCAAAGAAATTTGTCTTTGTCATTACATATGAAAGGCAGTTTGACTACATATAATGTTCTTGCTTCACGCTTTCTTTCCTTGAATATTTTGTAAATATTATTTCACTGTCTATGCCTTTAACTGTTGCCAAGGAGAGGTGAAGTCAGCTTAATTGTGTTAACTCCTATAAAGACTTGATCATTTGTCTCAACTCCCCACAGAATTTTTCATTATTTTTTTAAGTCCAAAAAATTTACCTAGATATTTTCCTATATTGATCACTTCAGACCAAAGGATATCATCATTCCAGATTGTACAAGTCTGTCTCTTGGTAGAGACTCTGAACTTGGGAGCATGAAATGTCATCCTTTCACCATAAGGCCTTCCTACAACTCTAGAAAAATAAAAATCAGTCATAGTGAATAATCAATAAGGGAAAAATGAAAAGAAAATATATTTGAAAGGAGATTGGGAGGAAATGACAGAGAAGAAAAATAAAAATGTATAATTAACTGAAGAAGAAAAATAAAACAATCTTATGGGATAGTTTAGAGATATAAACCAGAAAACATTTTCTGAAACATCAGGAAGCTCCAGCAATCGGACTAGAGATGCTTCCCCCCTTCCTCTTCATGTGCTCCTTTTCTCCGACCTTCTTTGCGCACACGTACACAGGGGTCTGCCTTGTGAAAGGGCTGGCCCAGCACACATGGAAGTTGAGTGGCAGGTCCTAGGTCCCCCAGATCTGGGTGCTTGCAGCAAGCTAGCTGTAACTGGTTGGGCATCCCGCAAAACTCAACAGGTCCCATTTTCTATGGCTCCTTCTTGCATAAATACTTTATCGTGAAGATGGAAGAAGCCAGGCAGTGGAGTCCATTCCTCAACTCCCCACCATAGTTGCATCATACAAAGTAGGTCTCCAACAAAAATGGAAGTAAATTACATCCCTCTAAAGGTATTTGTTGAAAAAGAAGAAAATCTCAAATCGATAGTCCAAACACGCACCTTTGGAATTAGCAAAAGAAGAGCAAACTAAACCCAAAATTAGCAGAAGGAAAGAAATAATAAAGATTAGGGATAAAATAAGTGAAATAGATATTTTAAAAACCATAGAGAAAATGAAGAAAGTTGGTTCTTCGAAAAGATGAAAACTGACAAACCTTGAACCTGTCAGACCAAGGAAAGAAAATTCAAAACACCTAATCAGAAATAAAAGAGAGAATATCATTAATGGTCTTATAGAAATGAGAAAGATTGAAGAGAGTACTAGTAAAAGTGTATTACAACAAATAAGATAACTTAAATGATATGAATAAATGTATAAAAAGGCACATTTGACCAAAACTGACTCAAGACAAAATAGAACATTAGTATATATCTATCACATAGAAAATGAATTAGTAAGTTAAAAACGTCCCCAGGGGCGCCTGGGTGGTACAGTCGGTTAAGCGTGCGACTTCAACCAGGTCACGATCTCGCGGTCCGTGAGTTCGAGCCCCGCGTCGGGCTCTGGGCTGATGGCTCAGAGCCTGGAGCCTGTTTCCGGTTCTGTGTCTTCCTCTCTCTCTGCCCCTCCCCCGTTCATGCTCTGGCTCTCTCTGTCCCAAAAATAAATAAACGTTGAAAAAAAAAATTAAAAAAAAAAAAGTCCTCAAAGAAAAGCCCACACCCAGATGGCTTTGCTGGTGAATTCTATGAAACATTTAACAAAGAAGAAACACCAATTCTTTACAAAATCTTTCGAAAATACTTGAGGAGGGAAAACCAAACTATTCTATAAGGCCAGTAGTAACTAAAGCAAAGTTGATGAGGACATCACAAGAAAAGAAAACCACAGTCAGTATCCCCTATGAACGTAGAGGCAAAAATCTTCAAAAAAAAAAAAAAAAACCCAACAGAATCCAGCAACATATAAAAAAGAATTGTGTACCACAACCAGGTGGGATTTATCGCAAGAATACAAGGTTGTTTTAACATTCAAAAACCAGCCAATGTAATTCACCGTGTAAGTAGAGTAAGTACAAAGTTATATGATTATTTCATAAGATGTAGAAAAACATTTGACAAAACCCAACACCCTATCATGACAAAAACGTCCAACAGAGTAAGAATAGAGGAACCTCCTCAACTGATACCATTCATCAGTGGAAAACTGATTGCTTGCACCAAATTTAATAGTGAAAGACGGAGTGCTTTCCCTGTAAGATCAGGAACAGAAAATGGAGATCCATGCTTCCCATTTCCAGATAATATTGTATCAGAGGCAGTGGTCAAAGCCATAAGCATAGAAATGAAATAAAACATTTCCAGACTGGAAGAGGTAAAATGATCTCTATTTGAAGATGATATCAAGTACACAGAAAACTCCATAACATCCACGAAAAAGAAAGAAATGCTGGACCTAATAAATGAGTTCAGCCAAGTTGCGGGATACAAGCGCAATACAAATACTATTGAATAATCATAAAATAAAATTGACAAAGCAATTCCATTTACAAATTGTTGGATGGTTTGCTCTGGTTCTGTGAAAAACGCTGTGGTATCTTGATAGGAAGTCCATTATATCTGTAGATTGCTTTGGGTAGGATGGACATTTTAACACTATGTGTTCTCCCAATCCGTGAGTATGAGCTACCTTCCCATCTCTTTGTGTGACCTTCAATTTCTTTCATCAATGTTTTATAGTTTTTTCCGAGTACAGGTTTTTCACGTCCTTGGGCAAGTTTATTCCTGGCATGTGATTATTTTTGGTGCAATTATAAATAAGATTCTTTTGTGAGTTTCTCTTAAGGCTGCTTCATTATTAGTGTGTACAAATGCTACCAATTTCTGTACGTTGGTTTTGTATACTACGATCTTGCTGAATTTATTTATCAGTTCTAGTAGATTTTTTGGTGGAGTATTTAGGGTATTTTGTAGGTAGTACTATGTCATCTGCAATTAGTGAAAGTTCTACTTCTTCCTTAATGATTTGTATGCCTTTTATTCCTTCTTCTTGTCCGATTGTTTGATTGTGGCTAGGACTTCCAGTACTATGTTGAATAAAAATGGTGAGAGTGGACATCCTTGTCTTGTTCCTGACCTTAAGGGAAAGGATCTCAGTTTTTTCCCCATTGAGGATGACGTTAGATGTGGGGTTTTCATATATGGCCTTTATTGTGTTCACGTGTGTTCCCTCTAAACCTACTGGGTTGATGATTTTTATCATGAGTGGATGCTGTACCTTGTCAAATGTTTTTCTGAACCTATTGAAATGATCACATGGTTTTTATCCTTTCTCTTGTTGATGTGCTGAATCACACTGATTGATTTGCAAATATTGAATGACTCTTGCACCCCAGGAATAAATTCCATTTGACTGTGGCCAATGATTTTTTTTAATGTATTGTTGGATTTGGTTTGCTAATGTTTCCTTGAGGATTTTTGCATCTGTATCCACTTACAATGGCATCAAAAAGAATAAAGATTTGAGAATAAATTGTACAAAAGAAATGCAAGACTTGCATTCTGAAAACTATGGAACATTGTTGAAAATTAAGATTAAAGGATATTTGATAAGTGTAAAGGTATCTCATATTTATGGATCAGAAGACTTAACATGGAAATACTAACACTCCATAAGTTGATCTCTCCAGATTCAAGGCAGTCTTTATCAAAATCTCAGCTAACTTTTTTGAAAAAAAGTGACAAGCTGATCTGAAAAATTCATAAAGAAGTACGATGGACTCACAATAATCAAAACAACATGAAAACAGAACAAATTGGAGAACTCACACTTCCCAATTTAAAAGTTTCCTATAACTCTGCAGTAATCAAGACAGTGCAGTGCTGGCATAAGGGTAGACATAAGACCAATGAAATAGAATAAGAAAATGGAAACAAACCCGTGCATCTATGGTCATTTCATTTGCAACAAAGGTGCAAAGACCAGTCATCAGTCAGTGGAGAATGAATAGTCCTTTCAACAAACGGTGCTCTAACAGCTAGGTATCTACATGCCAAAGCTTGAAGTTGGGCCTCTGCCCCATGTACCAAAAATTACCTTAAAGTTGTTCAGGCAGCCAAATATAAGAACAAAGATTATACATATCTTAGAAAGAAAATATAGGAGTAGATCTTCATGACCTTGGGTTAAGCAATGATGTCCTAGACGTGAAACCAAAAACACGAGTGACTAAAGAAAAAATAGAATAATTACACTTCATCAAAACTATAAACATTTGTCCTGCAATGATATCATCAAGAAAGTGAAACAAAGAAGCCAAAAAACTGGAGGAACTATTTGCAAATTATATATTTGATAAGAGACGTACCCAGACTATATAAAGAACTCTTACAACTCAATAACAATCATTGTCCCATAAAATAACAATGTATTGTCCCATAAAATAGTATAACAATTTATTGTCCCATAAAATAGTATTTTATGGGAATGTAAAATGGTGCATCCACTTTGGATAACATTTTAAGAATTCCTTAAAATATTGGACACGGAGCTACCATATAACCCAGACATTCCACTCCTGGGTATTTCCCGGAGAAATAAAAGCATATGTTCACACCAAAACATAAGAATGTTCATGGCAGTATTATTCATAATAGCCCCCAAATGGAAGCAATCATAATATCCATCAACAGATGAGTTGATGAATAACATGTCATAGATTTGCACTATGAAGCAATATTCAGAGAAAAGGGAACGTAATACTATAGATGAGCTCTGAAAAGATTATGCTAAATAAAAGAAGCCCATTACAAAAGACCACAGATTGCATGGTTCCATCTATATGAAATGTCCAGAATAGGCAAATCTATAGACAGAAAGTATGTCAGTGGTTGCCTAGGCCTGGTAATAATGAATGACTGTCAGTGAAATGGGGTTTCTTTCTGAGGTCATGAAGATGTTCTAACATTGTGGTTACGGTTGTACAACTCAGGAAATAGACTGAAAACATTGCATTGCACATATTAATTGTTGTGTGTGATTAATTAATTGATTACATGATTGAATTTTATGTTAATGTGAGTTCCATCTAAATTAAAGTATTTTTAAAACAAGAGAAAAGTACCATGATGAAAAGAGACAATATCTCCAACGTCTTCCCTAGAAGAAGGTATACTGTATCTTATGACTATGACGATCTCTGTAACAGAGGGGCTTCACGGTGAGGTTATCTCCAATAGTTAAAGGAAGAAAGTCTCAAAAGGATAGGAGTAGTTTGTATGGGATAACGGAAAAACCAGGAACAAAAGAGACAAAGCTTTCAGGTGTTAGCACATGCTAGTTAGTTAACGAAATACCTCGTCAGCTTGGATGTACGTCCCTATTGTGGATTAGAGCGCATTAGGCCATCATAGCATAAGCAGCCACATCCTTTGGATTTGTTTTCTATGCACTGAACAAACTTTCTCATTATATAGGAAACACAGACACAGATAACTTAGAAGAAAAGTACCATCCACATTACAATTGAATATCTTATTATAAATCAACTTAATTTTTTTATTGGCCAGTGTCCTATGAGTTTGGTTATGAGTCGGTGTCTGAGACTGAATCCTCAAGAATATGTTTCTGGAATCTCAAAGCTGAGTGCCGGATTGTGGGTCACAAATGTGAAGTTTCTGGAACTCCACCTAGATGACTGACACTCTTTCCATTTTGGTATTTCAATCAAACCGCAACAGTTACATGCGCTGACAAAGTACTTAAAAATCATGATCTGCCTTAAGTAACAGAACATTCTTCACCTATCCTGAAAAATGGGGTCCTGCTACTAATAAACATTTAGGTGTAGGGACCATGCAACCACTTAACTTAAACCCTTGAACCATGTTTGTCTTCAAGAAACTGTGCTTCAACTTGTAACCATACCAGGCATTCAAGAGATTAGAAGCATCAAAGGTACATTGATTGAAATGTAGCCATTTTTCGGACATCCATCTAAATTTGTCCAATTATTTCTCTCAATTACGAATCAGGTTGTGAAAATCATTCTGTTAAATACTTCTCAGGAAGTCCGTTACTTTTGTGCTTTTATTGTTATGAAAGAGAAAGAAATCCCAGAATGCTGTTCCCCCTACAGCTCCGTCTGGGGTTTTCCTATTGCCAGAAGTTCAGACTTTACAATTCTAGGGCCACCGTCTCACAGAACAAGCCCTTGGGCTCTCATGTGCTCAGAATTTATCATCTCTCAGATGCTAGCACACTTATCTGATGTCCACTGCACGTGTTACGTTACTTCAGTAGGTCTGGGGCAGCACTCTTGCAATCAAACATCGACGTCCCTGCATGGAACAGAGTGGGATAAAGATGATGAGTGGTCTCACTTCACTTCAGACCAGACTTTCCCTCCCTATGAATTTGCTCCAAATTTCTGCGTTTTAGAATCATAACCAAGAGACTCTACACACGTAATCTAAATGGTAAGGGATCTTCCAAAAAAAAAAAAAAACCCACAAAAAAATGCCCCTGATTTGTCATGTAACAACATAACAAAGGAAAGGAAAAAGGTGCAACCCTTCAAGTCTAATAAGAAATCCCACCCGGGGCGCCTGGGTGGCTTAGTCGGTTGAGCATCCGACTTCGGCTCAGGTCATGATCTCACAGTTTGTGGGTTCGAGTCCTGCGTCAGGCTCTGTGCTGATGGCTCGGAGCCTGGAGTCTGCTTCGGAGTCTCTCTCTCTCTCTCTCTCTCTCTGCCCCTCCGCCACTCAGACCCTGTCTCTCTTTCTCTCAAAAAGAAATAAATATTTTAAAAAGTTAAAAAAAAAGAAATCCTGCCTGATTTTGCATCTCTCCTTCACCACCCTCAGATGCTCTCCTTGAAGCCAGAATCAAGCAGGATGAGGTGCCTTAGACAAGCTATTTACCTGCATAGTATCACAAAACCCGTATATTTAAAATACAATTAGTCCTCAGGATTAAATCCACTTTTTCTCTCTCCCAGCACGTTATCAGCGGTGTTGACTGTGACCGGCCTTACGTAAGATGCAGAATAAAGAATGGCCGGAAAAGAGATTCTGATGCACGCACAACTCTTGTTATACTGGGGAATCGACATAAAACACAAGTAAGTATATTTTCTGATACAATGTAAGCCCTACATCTCATCGATATGTGCACCACAAAGCAAGATTTTGTAAAGCTCCCCCCGCGACGACAGAAACTGGATAATAACATTTCACATCCAAGTTCAGAGATTCCCTCCGCCAAGGCAGCACTGTTTTGCTCTGAAACGTAAGACTGCGTTTCAGTTCGTTTATGCCACCCAGGGGGTGACAGGTAATAAACCATAGTCACAATTGTTTGTTTTACATTTTTATAGAAATTACGAATGATGCTGTGTCAAATTCTGATCTGATGAATAGTTTCTTTTATAAAGGCAAGTTAAACATTACGTTACTCATACCAGAATTCAATTACAAGAATTGTATTGCCTGTAAATTGATGTTATCCCAACAAGAGTTACAGTGGGACCCT
The DNA here is from genome assembly GCF_014898765.1 of Herpailurus yagouaroundi. NCBI lineage: Eukaryota > Metazoa > Chordata > Mammalia > Carnivora > Felidae > Herpailurus > Herpailurus yagouaroundi. Next base: position 28,792,573 of record NW_024412406.1, on the reverse strand, counting down.
CAGTGTCTCTGGGCCTCGACAAGCCTGTTGTGAAGTGCACAGCTTCCTGGAAAAGGCTCGTCTGAAGACAAGCCAATATTGCTTGGAACACGTCCAGCTCATCTTTTGAGATTCACATGGCGGACACTCATTTTAGTCATTTTCTTACCATCTTGGCACTTGTTTTTCTGGCAGAGACATCAATATAAATTTAGCTATAAATTCAGGATTTATTTTAGTTTCTCTTTCAAATACGTGAAACTTCTCAAGTGCGTGCTTGATTCCTGAGAAGGTAGAACGTCTTGCACGGGAGAAATTCCATATAAACAACTTGTAGCATGGAGCAAAAGCATGACACTGACATCCAGGGGGTGGCAGGAGCTGACATCTTTATTCCAAACATATCCCTCATATTACTGCATTTGCAATACATTCTGGATACGGGGAAACAAGAGTGAATGTAAGGAGGCAAACCAAGAAGACATTTTAGTGGTCCGGGGGGATGATGGTGGTAAGGACTGTGGGATAGTGGTAGAAACAGACAAGGAATTTGAAGATTATTTACAACTTCACAAAAAATGCTAATGGAACAAATGGTGGGGGATGAGGGAAAGGAAGACATCAAGAATAGTTTCTAGATTTTTGTTTTGAATGCCTGGGGTGCCATTGACTAATGTGGGGAAGCTTCAGAGCTGAACTGTCATTAATGATGCTTTGGACATGTTAACTTACAGATTACTCATCCGCATCCAGATGAAAGTGTTTTATTCGGTTAGAAACAAAATTCTATTAATCACTGAAGGGAACAACTAGAGAGATACATTTAGGACTTGTTGACATTTAGATGGTAATGCAGAACTATAGGATTAGACAAAAGAGAAGGTGTTCATAGAGCTTGTGTCACTCTGGCAAGAACGTGAATGGCTTCTAGGAAAAATTCCACATAAAATCCTTTTGGTTGGGTGATTCACGGAGAACGTTTTGGTTGGGTGATTCACG
>NW_024412406.1:28769722-28791585 GCF_014898765.1 Herpailurus yagouaroundi | reverse complement strand
TCCCATGTCTGAGCTCTTTTCTATGGGTACATCGAATAGACATTGAACATTTGTGACACGAAACACTACACTAGAAACTTACTGCTTAGACTCTTCTTCCTGCTCTATTTTCAGGACTTTCTGCGTTTCTCTGGACTTTTCATGAGATTTAGAAATTTTCCAGCCATTATTTCTTCAAATGTTCTTCTCCTCCATTTTTCCTGCCCCTCCTTCTAGGACTTCAATTACACAGACGTTACACCTTTAGATCATACCCCACTATCTCTTCTGCGTACTCTGCCCTGTTTTTTGGTTTCTTTGTTGGTTTGTTTGCCTTCTTTTTTGCTTCCTTTTGGATATATCAATAAGCTCTCTTCCTGTTTACTGATGCTATCTTCTGCTGCATCCAGTCTGCTATTGTTCTGTCAAGCTCATTGGATTTACTTATGATTTCTAATTCCTTGTTGAAATACTGCTCTTTAATCCACTGTTTTGGTTCAGCTTTTTTTTTCCCTTTAACATAGTAATAATTGTTATATTAGAGCCCATCTGTTATTTCAAAAATCTAGATCATATTTGGTATCCTTCTACTGACAGAATTATATTCTGATTATTGATCCTTTTCCTGCTTATTTAAATATCTAATAATTGAGGGGCGCCTGGGTGGCGCAGTCGGTTAAGCGTCCGACTTCAGCCAGGTCACGATCTCGCGGTCTGTGAGTTCAAGCCCCGCGTCGGGCTCTGGGCTGATGGCTCAGAGCCTGGAGCCTGTTTCCGATTCTGTGTCTCCCTCTCTCTGCCCCTCCCCCGTTCATGCTCTGTCTCTCTCTGTCCCAAAAATAAATAAACGTTGAAAAAAAATTAAAAAAAAAATAAATATCTAATAATTGAATGTTGGGCATTTCAGATGAGACATTGTGGAAGCCGGGGATTATGCTATCGTCTCCTAAAGAGTGTGGGTTCTGTTCCAACAGGCAGGTCAGTTGCTGGCAGATTATCTATATCCTGTCAGGCTAAGATAGTTCAAATGTTGTTTCATGTTGAAGGTCTCACTGAGTTCTCCAACTCTTTTCTTCAGCCCAGTGAGTATATTTATGATCAGGGTATTATGCTAAGTGAAACAAGTCACACTGAGAAGACAAACCCCATATGATTCCATTTGTAATTGGAACCTAAAAACAAACCAAAAAAAGGGAACAGACAAAAAACAGAATGAGAAGTATAAATACAGAGAGCAAGCTGGTGGTTTCCAGAGTGGAGGGGAGTGAAGGGATGGTCCGAAAGGGTGACGGGGAGTGGGAGATACAGGCCTCCACGTGTGGAATGAGTGAGTCACGGGAATAAAAGGCGCAGCGTCAAGAATACAGTCAGTGATATCGTAACGTCGATGTAATGGGACAGACGGTAGCTATGCCCGTGGTGAACATAGTGTCACGTATAAACTTGTCCAACCACTGATTTGTACACCTGAAACTAATGTAACGTTATGCCAACATTAAATCCTCAAATTTAAAAGAATCTTTTTAAATGTAGTTTTGTGCTTATTCCTAAGGTGTAGCCCTTACTCCTAGTATCCTATCCTTTCCCATACGGTGTGGTCTCTTCCCGGGGGTTCTGAAGGTCTGGGATATCTCCCCCCAAAATCTCTCTGCTCTCAGCTGAATGTCTCAATGTCTTCCCAGGAACACATGCCCTTCAGAGGCTCCATTTAGCTCTCGGCCTCCCAGCAGCTGCTTTCTCCTGTGTTCTCACACAGCTACAAGTTACCCAAGGACCTGAGATGAGTTTCCACTCATATTTTGTGGCTTCTTCTCCGTGGCTCACCCTCATCAATCTGCACCGCCCCCCCCAATATCAGTCACCTTGGTACCTTGCACTCTTCTGTGTCACTTCACCCGAAGGCCACGGCTTCCTTCTTGGGCTCATTTTCCCGAAATGATGGCCAGGAAGTATGTCCCCGGGATGCAAGCCTGGGTGGTTGTATCCACAGGTGTATGTCTTGTAAGAATATATTGGGTTGTATTTTATTTTTCTATCCAATACAACATTCTATGTCTTCTCATTGTTGAGGTTAGTCTATTTATATGTTTGTGATTATTGATATATTTGAATTTAATGCTATCATTTTATTTGTCTTTCTATAGTTCCAGATTTTTAAATATTTTCTTCTGTCTTGTTTCTTCTTTTAGATTGACTCGGTCACTAAAATTTTATTTTTCTATTCTTTCACAAGTTATATCCTGTTTTCATACTTACTCAGCAGTCACTCATATAATGTTAGCATGCTATATAAAGGGTGCTTGCAGGGAATTAATCATTTCGGGGCGACTCTTTTAGTCAAGGGATTTTTCCTGAGGTATAGTAGGGTTTAGCGGGGTTTTGCAAGGAACAGCGAGTGGTCGTTAGCACAAGTAGGCTTCAAAGGGCAAGGCAGGGAGAGCGGTTTCCAGACTCATTTCCAAGAAACAGTAGGTGCGGCTATAAGAGTGTTAAAAGAAGTCTGTCCAACAGACTCTGTCTTTGGAAAAGGGACACAGCCCACTCGTGACCCAACTCGGAGGAGGAAACAGATACTCCTACTTCACTCCTCTGTCACCTTCACGCTAACTGAAATCTAACGGGTGAGGGAGCCCGTAGATCAGTCCACGCGGGTCCCCTTCCCAGGCACAGAGTAGGATGATGGTGAGAGGGCTAAGTGGCCATTTGAATTCTAGAGTAAATCCACCTCTCTCTCTCAGCTCAGATGGGGAAACAGACTAGATCCCATTCAATACGGCCACGCCATTGTAACTTATGTAAGTTACCCTCAGCATTCTAGTTGTATGTTAATCACCCCAAAGAAACATCATCACTTTCTTCAGTAACCATTTATTGGTTCCAAAGGTATCTTGTTTTTAATTGAAGTATGACTGGCATGCAGTATCCTATTCATTTGGGGGGTACATCGTGGTGATTTGATATTTTATACATTATGAAATAACCCCCCGCAGTAAGTCTGGTTAGTACCTGTCACCATATGGAATATTATTGACTCTATTGTCTACACTGGAAGGAATCTTTTTCTACGCCAAACCTTCTCTTGTGGACCATTGTCTTTCTTCCTCAAATTCCTTCAAAAGTTCTCTTCACTGAGGCTACTGGTTATGAATGCCTCCAACTTTTGTTTACTTGAAAACATCTTTATTTTGTACTAATTCGGCAACAAAAGTTAGGCCGACCTCATAACTGTAGAGTGACAGCTGTCTTCTCTGAGCCCCTTGCAAATGTTATTACTTGTTCCTGACTCCATTTCCCTGGTCTAAACATCATTCCTCTGGGGCAGTCTGCCTTTCCTCTTTAGGCCCTTGTCAGATCTGTCTTTCCTCTTTCATCTCTGTAAAAACAACTGTCTGAGGCTTTTATTCGTGGGGGAAAAAAATTTACCCCACTGAGAATATTCTGTGCCCCCCTTGACGATCAGTTTGTAGGCCTTCCCTCAAGTTTTTAAACTTCTCGGCCATAAATGTCCCCTCTTCACTTTCTCTCTTTTTTTTTCCCCCTCTTGGAATGTTGAGTGTCGATGAGAACGCATTTTCTTATTCTGTCTCATATCTTCTCAGACACATTTTCCACCTCCTCATCTCTTCTTATAAGTTCCTTCTCTCTTATTATAAGTACTTTCAAATCACTTCTTTAAGTTATATCTAATCTGTTTAACGAACCACTGAGTATTCAATTTTAACCACTGAGTATTTAATTTCCAGGATGGTTTTTTCCCTTGTAAAGTTTTTGTCCTGTCATTTTCCAAATCTGCCTTTTCTTCTTTGACAGTATCTTTTCTTGCTAATATTCGTATTTCTTCCTTCAGTGCGTTAAGCAGTTTAAGCACTCCTTTTTGCAGCGCTCTCTACCTGATAATTCCAATGTCTGCGCTCCTTAGAATCTATGGTCCTGCAATTTTGCAAATTTGGCAAAATCCTGCAATTTTGACTGCGGGGCTCTCCCGGCGGAACTTAGCTGAGGAGAATCTTGAAGAAGACTGAACGGAGAGTGTTTTCACCACGCAAGCTTTTTCTTCTACACGTAACCTGGATACTACCATTCTAAGCATGGTTTAATTTAACCTTTAGCTTGCGACTGTCTGCACCTCAAAAGTACATAACTTAAATCCCAAAGATATATTGGGGCATGTTCAGGGCTACAAAGTCTCCAGAAAAAAGAAAGTATTTCATAGTCCAGGGCTACGGGCAACACATTTGGCAAATTGGTCTGTGAGCTCCTTTATTTGCCCACTGGCACTGCCCTGTCCCTCTGCCTTAAATTCTGTTGCTTCTTGGAGGTAACAATTCTGTTGCAGCCGATTGGGAAGCTGGGCTGAGTGAGTGGGCTGGTGTTGAATAATCCACCGGCTCTCGCTTTGGTGCCCTGACTAATCGCCTGCTTCAGAGGGTCGATGGCCTTCGTCCACTCTCTGTTCTGTGGACCCCGGGCCTGACCCTTGCTCAGTGACACTCCATCACTGTGGTTAGACTCTGCTCTCTTACACATCCTCGGCCGCTGTCTCCCTCCACGGCTAGCCCTACCCATAGTCGTCTTTCAGAGACAAAAGTCTCCTTCTGTCTTTCGGATAAAAACTCCTATTTCTGAGCAAAGCTTTGTATTTACTTTCTACAAAACAAGCATCATTTCTAGGATTTCGTTTAGAGACGAAAGAGCAGCTCATACTTAGTTCACCGCCTTGCAACGAGATTAACGTTTTACATAACAGATAGATTATGTTCAGTATATTCTGCTTTAAAAGTCTAGGAACCAAGTAATTTGCTTTGCTGTGGTTAGGAGTAAAACTGTGGAAACATGTAGTATGGGAAGGAGTGAAGTATTAGGCGGAAGAGGTCCTAAACTGAAGTCATGAACTTGGCTTCCACTCGGTCCAGCCGCGACTGAACAGCGTGCCATCATCAGGGTGACTGATTCCATGCGGGCATTAGTTCACTCTACTAGAAACAAGGTAAATTTCATTATGTTCTCTAATATGACATGCCTTCTTAAGGTTCTAGAAATTGCTAGGAATTACTTGGAACATCCACGTGCGTGTACTGCATACTTCCTTGAGGATGCTGACTAAATGAGGACACATGTACTAACAAACTCTTTAGTATAACAACCAACCTAAAAACCTTAATACGTTCGGCTTTGCTCTAAAGAGAAAACCGCTTAAAGCTCTCAGATTGTGGTTCGACAGAGTTACGAAGGTTTTTATACCGCTCGCCCAAACATGGCACATTAGTCCCAGTGGTGACACGTGGCAAAATGCAACCAGACATAAAGCCAGGAAGCATCGATTCCCAGTTAGGAGTTTGCCAAATAACTTCAGGAACACTGAAGATCCCATGTCAGGTAGCTATTGGGAAGGGAAAAGACTCAGCCCATCCTTTCCCTCTGGCTCCCGCTCTGGCCACCAGCTGCCATCAGGTGTGGCCTGAGAGCACGTCACCCCAATTACGCCCCGTGGCCCTTGCCTTCCACCATCAAGTTTTAGCTACTGTGATGGGGGAGTCCAGCAGGAGTCTGTTCAGCGACTCCGACACAAGCACAAATCCAGAAGTGGGAGGTCGTTAATAGTGTGTAGCAGCTCGTCCAGTGGGGAATGAAGCCCATGGAGAGAAGTGTGCATGTTTCATGTCTCAGGTGGACATTTCTGTGCGTCCCACGAGGTTCTCTGGGGGTGTTCTCAGCAGGAGCCCTAGTCGCCCACAGCCGTGACCGGCCCCATGATGCCCTAATGCCTCCTCCGCGCTTTATTCTTCCCAGCTCCCACCCCCATCTCTCTCCTCGTGATCACTTTCCAGAGCAGTCTACCTTCAAGCAAGCTGTCATCGCTGCGGAGCTCTGCCCAGCCCTCCCGTGAGGGTGAAGGCAGGTCGCAGGCCTCAGAAGCACTGTTTGCTGTTGGCTCTCTGAGAATTGTTCTTCACCGACATTACTAGCTGCATTACTCCAGGCTGGACCGCGCTCCTGGGGTGCATTCACCCCCCCCCAGTGACTGGTCAGTATTGGAGTACGAGGGTCTAGAGCCCTTCCCTGATTTGGAGCAAGGCCATCTCAGATTCAGAGACCCCAGGGGGATTGGCCGAGGCCTCTGTTGGCGGGACATCACAGTTCAATTTCTCTCTCGGTCCAAATCCACTACGGCCACTCCCTCACGCCTGCTGATCTGGAGAACACGCTTACTGATAAAACTGTGCAGCACAAATCCATTCCTCAGGGGCTGTGTGCAAGCTTCCAAAGATACAAGCCCTTGTCCCGGGCTTTGCTTTGGGGAAATAACCTGAGCTAAGGCTGTTGTCATGAATTCTCTCTCTCTCTCTCTCTCTCCCATTCCCCTCCCCCCTATCCCGAGTGCTGTGCATTGCGGGGTTCGGTGATCATTCACATTCAGCAATATTTCTTAAGGTTTCAGTTACAGTATCTCTGGCACAGCACTCATAATAACAAAAGAGAGAGTAATTACTTTTTTGTTTTTTAAGGCTTGTCCACTCTTATTTTTTGCAAGTAAGCTCTACCCTCAATGTGAGGCTCAAACTCACGACTCCAAGATCAAGAGTCTCATGCTCTGTCAACTGAGCCAGCCCCGGGGCCCCAAGAGTAGTGACTTTCTAGGATGGAATTCAGGACCGATAACTAAAGCATCCCAATTATTCATTGGGTAGATTAGGGGCAGTAGAAAGAACACACATCTCAGGATGCTTACCTCCCTATCTTCTTGAAAAAAATATATTTATTCATCATTATTTGGGGACATTACAATGAGTGAAGTTGTTAACTCATATGTTTGTCTTTAACTCTTCTAAACAGTGGCGATCTAGAATTTATTCTCACCTCTTTATGCTGTGTAAACCTTTTTTCCCTCTCTGGATATGCCTACAAATTTTTGCCACTTTTGCTTTCAAACTGGTTGTCCCATTGCCAATTGATTATCCTTTGTCATTGCAATTTTTGAATTGGGAGGTAATATACCAGCTTTTCAAGGTAACTAATAAATTGATAGAGATAGTAAATTTCAAGTCTAAAGCTGATTCCTGCCGGGCCCTTCATCTTTGGCATTTAACACCACCTGCCTATGCAGGAAATTAAGTACTGTCCTTTCCTTGACTGTGATTTTTTTTCTTTTAATGGTGGCATAAAATAGACTCATTGCAGAAAAGTTCTAAATCCCAAAGAAAAGGGAAACGGGACTAAATAGGTAGTTGTGTGTGACATGGCTTTTTTCAACCAGGCGTGATGAAATGAAGGATCGGCAATAATATAATGATTTTAACCAATATGGACAATCCATCTAGAGCACTCAGGTTTCTGAGGCAATGCGTTTTTCTTTAATCAAAATAAATTTAGACAGTATAAACCATTATTTCCAAAATTCATTTGTTTTGCTTAATCTGGTTGGTGTTAAAGGAAAATAAGAAAATGCTTTGGCTTTTGTTTTCCTGGGACCTTTTGTATTTCTGGATTGAAGCCTCAGAGTTCATTATTTCAGGTTTTTTGAGGACACAGAAATACACGGAGCCATTGGCTCTGTCACCTTGTACGCCACCGTATTTCTCGGATGTGCAGACGATCACTTCTGTTAAATGCAAGTAGAGCGGAGCCACGGCAGTTAGAGTTCCATTAGAAATTGGGAATTCCTTCTTCCCACATGTTCCTTTCCTCGTGATCACAGCTGCACAGTCACATGTGTCTTGCTGTCCCCCTGCCCCAGGGTGACCCGGAGCAACCTAGAGCACTGTGTAGTCTAGTTATTCGACTTCTTTCCTTTCTCTCTTCCTCAATTCATCTATCATGCTTCCCAAGTACTCAGTCAAGGCTTATCTCAAAAGTAAGATGAACATCCAAGTCCGTGGGACATAACTTAACGGGCACCTGCTCTCAAATATCAACTAGTCATAATGAAGAGCATTTTACGGGTAAGACTCTATTCTTTTTGGTCATGCAGGCATTTCAGACTTGGAGGGCCCCCTGTGAAAACTTTGTAGAACTCTGAGAAGGTAACAACAGGTAAAATCATTACCTGAACTTAAAGAGTGAGCCTAAGTAAGACCTAAGTAAGACCATGGAGAGATACTTGGGCGGAGAGGAGAAGGCCACTGAAGCCAATCCCCAGGATGAACTCAGAATCCAGTGTGTAAATGAGTGGATGGGGCCTGGTACATACTCAGTAGACAGTGAATGGAACTATAGATTGGCAACCTGAAGGGGCAGGTGCCTAAATCCTGCTTGATCGAGTTCATAGTCTGCTATGAGGTTTTATTCTTAAGATATTGTAGATGGCCAGGAAATCAATCTCATAAACAAACGCCACTTAACATAAGATGTCGTTAAAATGTTTACAGAAATACTCCTCCAAAACACCCCCCACCTGTCCACACACACACCATATTCCATGGCTTTGTGTAAATGCATCTATTACAGTCTTTCTCACACAGTGTAATTACCAACGGGTCTACATTTTTTCCTCTTTCAACTTGACCACATGTCTCAGACTTAAGTGTCACACACAGCATGACTGTGTGAGCCAAGTAGAATTAAGTGAGGGTTCATACCTTCTAAAGGAGCAGCCCTACCCAGCTGATGGTCATCATGTATAATGTGGGCTTAGAGTTGCTGTATATTCTGACTTTTTAAGGCTGGAAACTATACGTTAGCTTCATGTGAAACGATTTGCCACTTATTTAAAATTTGGGAGTCCAACTCTGTGTGGGCTAACATAATGTTCATCTTCGATCAAATTTGTGCCAATTCTATGGCCTCTGATCTAGAATATGATGTCCTGAAAAGACCATCTAGGCCTTGTTCCTCTATCTTTAAACTTTGGCATAATGTCTCATACACATTAAGAGCTGACTCTGTGTAGGGCTGAGTATGAACATATTGCTAACTGTTCCCAAGTGAGTCTAGCATCGAGAACAATTGCATTAAATCTGCGAAACACTGCTGTGGTCCTGGAAATGATCATCCACTGTTTTTTTTTTTTTTTTTTTTTTCTCTCCAAGAAGAAAATCTCTATTTTTACAAGCTTTTCTGCTTTGCACAATATATCAAAAATATGAAATAAGACATAAGAGTTATCCAAGGCAATCCTATCAAAGATCATAATGTTTTGCTAAAATAGCAAAAATTTGATATTTTGCTCTGTCAGGTTTGACTATGAAAACAACATCTGATAAAATATGTCTGGACGGTGCGAAGATCTCTTGAATTTGTTTCTCTGGCCACAAGTGACGTTTGGGGTCATTTGGGATTTTCATGCACAGAGTCTCGCCCACATTCACATTTGCAGTGCTCTGTGTGTTCATGAAGGTGCTGCCCAGGAAATTGTCAGAAAAACAAAAATACAAGCCAGGGAAAGTGTTCCGAAGTGAGTGAGGAATCACTCGGTTTTATGGGCTGGCTCTTTGCCAAGGGAATTAAAAGAACCTTAAAGTAGCTCTCTAACTTCATTTATGCCACCGAAGTTCAGCAGAGTTCAAAAAATTATGTTTATTTCAGACTCAAAGACATCTACAATATCTTATTTAGCCCAAACGATCAAACAACAATAATCTATTTGGTTCAAATTCATCACTTATTATGGATTTTTTTTTTTTTTTTTGGCTTGTTTGACAGCCTTCGACTCTCCTTCCTTTCCATGAATGTTGGTTCCATGTGTAAAAAGGAACTCTAGGGGCGCCTGGGTGGCTTGGTTGGTTAAGCAGCCGACTTTGGCTCAGGTCACGATCTCGCGGTCCGGGAGTTCGAGCCCCGCGTCGGGCTCTGTGCTGACGGCTCAGAGCCTGGAGCCTGTTTCAGATTCTGTGTCTCCCTCTCTCTCTCTCTGCCCCTTCCCTGTTCATTCTCTGTCTCTTTCTGTCTCAGAAATAAATAAATGTTAAAAAAAAATTAAAAAAAAAAAAAAAGGAACTCTATACTTCTCATCACGGCACCAAAGTGTTTGACCCCGTGGCCACAAACCTCCCCACCCCCAGCCCCAGGTGTGTGCAAATAATTTCTTACGTGTTTTCTTTCCAGGAAGAGAAATTCATTACATTTTCAAAAGAACTAAGAAAATATTAATCATCACTGAATTAGAAGATCCCTCTAGTTCCCTCCAACACTGAAATTTCTGCGATCGTTTCAGGAAGCCGTGCAAAGTGAATATGGCCATGGAAATAACTAAAATTTGTGCAAAAATTTTATTGGAATAATGCATTATTCAACTTAAAAAGAAATGGAAAATGATTTTCTTTTAAGGTATAAACTCTGTCTCTTTTGAGATTGTTTACTCTTATTAAAAATAAATGCAAAGCCAAACTTCAATATACAAAAAGCTCTAACAAGAAATGAATGAATAGAAAAAAATGAGTAGATGGCATTCCCTCTCCTAGTACTAACCCTGCTGTGTTAGCTTTGTTTGCCCTTAGACAAAGCGGGAGTGAGGGACACCACCCTGCACGGTTGAAAATCTGTGCGTGACTTTGGAAGCCTTACTGATAACATAAATAGTCAATTAACGGACGTTTTGTATGTGATATATATTATATACTGCATTCTTACAATAACTAAAGAAGATGTTGTTAAGAAAATCATAAGGAAAAGAAAATAAATTTATAATAGTATATTGTATTTACTTTTTAAAAATCCACATATAAGTAGACCCATATAGTTCAAACCTCTGCTGCTCAAGGGTCTAGTGTGTAAATATAAACATATTATGAATATATCTATTCTAATGGGCTGTAACCAGTTGCCTATTGTCATAAATGAACCACCCACAGACGAAGTGACTTGACACAATATTTTTTTAGTATAACACACCTGCCCCTCCCCCACTCATGCTGTCTCTGTCTCTCTCAAAATTCAACACACTTTAAAAAAGAAGAAAAGAAAAGGTTTGCCAACTCTAGCTCTAGGCTCTATGTAAACCCCTATAGGGAAAAGAAAAAATGGTGCTATCTTCCTATATATTTGAATGCTGTAAGATGTGAAGTGAAGAATATCTTTTCATTTGAAAAGAAAGGATACAGTAGCCAAAGAAATGGCAACTTCATAGATGTGAATATCGCAGTATATCCACAAGAAGAAGAACAGTAACAACGAGAACAAGAAACACCAGTGAAACTATAACCCACGTCCTCAGTTGAACTAGAATACAGAGAACATCCAAATTTCAAATTGCCTCAAGGCAGAGAAACCGACACTAAATCTAGCAGTTTATCTCTACTGCTGCTCCCACACTCAGGCAGCAAGTGGAGCCCAGGGACATCTGCGGGAAAAAGAAAAGACTGAGAGGCAAGCCTAAAATCAATCCCAAATCCCCAACAGACAATCACAGGCCAGCCTCATTGCGAATGTGCGGAAGAAGAGGTCTGAGTGGTTAGAACCCACCGTAGAGAGGGGATTTCAGCGTGCACGTAGGACTTGATAAGGAAATCTTGAGAAAGGAAGAGTGTGGGGGAGGAAAAGTTTAGAGAGAATGTAAAAAGTATAGAGGGAAATACCTTTGGACACTGGATGGGAATGAGACATTATAGCACAAGGGGAAACGTAGGATCCCTCAAGGATAAAAACCTTTTTAGTAAAAAATACACACTTCCTTCAACCACTAAATCTGCCCCCAAAAGCCGCTAAACAAAGAAACCATACTTTGCCACACTGATAAAAAGAGAATGTTCTCAAACTAGAAATCTTATAAATCACCCTTAGACAACCCAGGCCCCTTATCAGAAACATAGAGATGTCAGTAAGCATCATATATATTTACACGGATTATAGAAATGAAACAGAGGGGCACCTGGGTGGCTCAGTCAGTTTGGTGTCTGACTTCGGCTCAGGTCATGATCTCATGCATGGTTCGGGAGTTCGAGCCTCGCGTCGGGCTCGGTGCTGACAGCTCGGAGCCTGGAACCTCCTTCGGATTCTGTGTCTCCCTCTCTCTCTGCCCCTCCCCTGCTCGTGCTCAGTCTCCCTTTCTCTCAAATATAAAATGAAAACATTAAAAAATTTTTAAATAAAAGAAAAAAGAAATGAAACAGAGGGGCACACGGGTGGCTCAGTGGATTGAGTGTCGGACTGTTGATATCTGTAGGTCATGATCTTGTGGTTGTGGGATCGAGCCCAGTATTGGGTTTGAGCATGGAGCCTGCTTAATATTCTCTCTCTCCCTCTCTCTCTGCCCCTCCCCTGCTCATGCTCTAAATAAATAAATAAATAAATAAATAACAGAAGATGATTTTTTAAATAATTCATTCAGGGGAAACTACCTGTGCATTCCCCAAACAATCAATAAAGTATCAGAAAAGAACTGTAACATCTACTCCAACCTGAATTAACTGTCCCCATATGAGAATTGGAGCATGTGCAAAACATTTTGAATATGAAATTCAAAAGGCAAGGATCAAAATGGGCAAAATGCAAAGAGAAAAATGATGAGAGTTCATTGAATTCAGGACATAAAAAGAAGGGAAGGGTAAAGCCCTACCAATTATGAGGGCCAAATGAGGTGGCCAAAAATGATTAATTATAGGTGAAAACTTAATAAAGGGCACTAAAAATGAGCAGGAACATATTCAACAAGAAAGAAAGAAAGAAAGAAAAGGAGATAGCATAAGAAGTGTGTCAGAGAGAAAGTGCTTAAATGGAAGGCACAATTTATCTGTAATTAGAGTCCCTACAAAAGATGAACAAGACAATGGAACAGAAATTGTGTTTCAAATTATAACATATACAATTGTAACCCAAATAACTTTCTATAAATAAAAGAAAACATATCACATATTGAAAGGGCAGACTATGTAGCCGGAGAACTGAGTTGGAGCAGGTCAACTCTGAGACAGACCATAGAAATATGCTTAAACTTCAAAAGAAAAATCCCTCAGAGACACCAGACAAAAAACTGACCTACGTTACAGGGCGGGGGAATCGAACTCACATCAGACTTTGCAAAATCGACATTCAAGCTCTCTTTCGAGTAACAAGGCTATAGAAAGAGAGTTTCAAATATGCATGAGACAGGGGATTCTGTTTATTTCTGCTTATTCTCATTTATTGAGGATGATATCGCTGCGGGCTCTTTGTATATGGCTTTTATGATGTTAAGGTATGTTCCTTCTGTCCTGACTTTCTTGAGGGTTTTCATTAAGAAAGGATGCTGTATTTTGTCAAATGCTCTTTCTGCATCGGTTGACAGGATCATATGGTTCTTACCCTTTCTGCTATTAATGTGATGTATCACACGGATTGATTTGCGAATACTGAACCAGCCCTGCAGCCCAGGAATGAATCCCACTTGATCGTGGTGAATAATTCTTTTGATATACTGCTGAATTCAACTTGCTAGTATCTTGTCGAGAATTTTTGCGTCCGTGTTCATCAGGGATATTGGCCTGTAATTCTCTTTTTAGTGGGGTCTCTGTCTGGTTTGGGAATCAAGGTACTGCTGGCTTCACAGAGTGAGTCTGGAAGTTTTCTTTATGTTTCTATTTTTTGGCACAACTTGAGAAGGATAGGTATTAACTCTGCTTTAAATGTCTGGTAAAATTCCCCTGGGGAGCCATCTGGCTCAGGACTCATTTCTTGGGGGACTTTTGATAACTGATTCAATTTCTTTACTGATTATGGATCTGTCCAAATTTTCTATATCTTCCTGTTTGAATTTTGCTAGTGTGTAGGTGTCTAGGAATTTGTCCATTTCTTCCAGGTTGTCCAGTTTGTTGGCCTATAATTTTCCATAGTATTCCCTGATAATTGTCTGTATTTCTGTGATGTTTGTTGTGATTTGTCCTCTTTCATTCGTGATTTTATTTGGGTCCTCTCTCTCTCTCTCTCTCTTTTGAGAAGTATGGCTATAGGTTTATCAATTTTGCTTATTTTTTCAAAAACCCAGCTCTTAGATTCACTGATCTGCCTACTGGGTTTTTTTGGATTCTATATTGTTTATTTCTGCTCTAATATTTATTATTTTTCTTCTGCTGCTGGCTTTGGGGTTTCTTTGCTGTTCTGCTTCTAGTTCCTTTTGGTGTGTAGATAGGTTTTGTGTTTGGGATTTTTCTCGTTTCTTGAGATAAGCCTGGACTGCAATGTATTTTCCTCTTAGGACTGCCTTCGCTGCATCCCAAAGTGTTTGGACTGTCATATTTTCATTTTCATTTGCTTCCATATGTTTTTTCATTTCTTCTTTAATTGCCTGGTTGACCCATTCATTCCCTAGTAGGATGTTCTTTAACCTCCATGTATTTGGAAGCTTTCCAAATTTTTTTTGTGTGGTTGATTTCAAATTTTATAGCATTGTGATCTGAAAATATGCATGGGATGATCTCAATTCTTTTCTATTTATTGAGAGCTGTTTTGTGACCCAGTATGTGATCTATCTTGGAGAATGGTCCATGTGCGCTTGAGAAGAATGTGTATTCTGCTGTTTTTGGATAAAAAGTTCTGAATATATCTGTCAAGTCCACCTGGTCCAGTGTACCATTCAAGGCCATTGTTCCTTTATTGATTTTTGCCTAGATGATCTGCCCATTGCTGTAAGTGAAGTGTTAAAAGTCCCCTACAATTACAGTATTCCTATCAATAAGATTGCTTATGTTTGTGATGAATTGATTTATGTATTTGGATGTTCCACGTTGGGAGCATAAACATTTACAATTGTTAGCTCTTCCTGATGGAGAGACCCTGTAATTATCATCCAATGCCCTTCTTCATCTCTTGTTACAGCGTTCAATTTAAAGTCTAGTTTTTCTGATAGAGGTATGGCTACTCCAGCTTTCTTTTGACTTCCAATAGCATGATACATGGTTCTCCATCCCCTCACTTTCAATCTGAAGGTGTCCTCAGGTCTAAAATGGGTCTCTTGTAGACAGCAAATAGATGGGTCTTGTTGTTTTTTTTTTAATCTATTCTGATACCCTATGTCTTTTGATGGGAACACTTAGTCCATTTACATTCAGAGTTAGTATTGAAAGATATGGATTTGGTGCCATTGTGTTATCTGTAGGTTTCATGCTTGTGGTGATGTCTCTGGTCCTTTGTAGTCTTGCAACGTTCCACTATCAGAGTCCTCCTTAGGATCTCTTGCAGGGCTGGTTTAGTGGTGATGAACTCCTTCAGTTTTTGTTTGTCTGGGAAAGCCTTTATCTCTCCTTCTTTTCTGAATGACAGCCTTGCTGGATAAAGGATTCTTGGCTGCATATTTTTCCTATTCAGCTCATGGAATATTTCCTGCCACTCCCCCTGGCTTACCAAGTTTCAGTGGACAGGCCTGCTATTACCCTGATTTGTCTACCATTGTAGATTAAGAGCCGTTTGTCCCTCGCTGCTTTCAGATTTCTCTCTTTATCCTTGTGTTTTGCCAGTTTCACTATGATATGTCGTGCAGAAGATTTATTCTTGTTCAATCTGAAGGGGGTTCTCTGTGCCTCCTGGATGTGGATGTCTGTTTCCTTCCCCCGATTAGGGAAGTTCTCAGCTATAGTTTGTTCAAGTAAACCTTCTGCCCCTTCTTCTCTCTTCTTCTTCCTCTTCTGGAACTCCTATGATATGGATACTATTAGATTTCATTGAACCACTTAGTTCTCTAATTCCCCCTTCATGGTCTAGTATTTTCTGATCTCTCTTTTTCTCAGCTTCATAATTTTCCATAATTTTACCTTCTATTTCACCTAATCTCCCCTCCCCCTCCTCCCTCTTTGCTGTCGCTGCATCTAGTTTATTTTGCACCTCATGTCCAACATTTCTTAATTAGTCGTGGCTATTTCTTAGTTCCTTGATCTCTGCAGCAATAGATTTTCTGCTATCTTCCCTGCTTTTTTTCAAGCCCAGCTATTAATCTTATGGTTATTGTTCTAAATTCTTGCTCGGTTATATTGTTTATATCTGTTTGGGGCAATTCTCTAGGTGTCACTTCTTCCTGAAATTTCTTTCGAGCATTCTTCGATTTCATCATATTGGCTAGTCTTCTGTCCCTGATGTGTTTTAATAGCTTGTTATGAGTCCTGCTCCTGTGAGCACTACTATATTAAAAAGGGGTCATAACGCTGTCCAGGGCCTGGCCCTTCCAGAGGTGTTTTTGGAGTGTGTTTCATGCTTTCTGCTGTTGAGACTCTGGTTGCTTTACTTCCCTACTTGCAGTGGTGGTTTGGAATTGCCACCACACGTGCTTTTATTTGTTCATTGAAGTATCCCTGGAAAAAATGTTTAAAAAGGAGGGGGGGGGGTGTTATGGAAGAGGTCTTATCCCATACAAAGAGAGAAATTACAGGGGCAGGGAAAAAGAAAAAGAAAAGGAAAAAAAATGACCAGGCAGAGGATCAGAGAAACTATATGGCTTAATCCAGAGAGACAGAGAGAGAGAGAAAAAGAGAGAGAGAGAGAGAGAGAAGGGAGGGATAAAGAAGGAGGTGTAGAATAGGTGTAAAGAGAAGACATTAAAGGTGTCTGCTTAAAGAAATCAACAAACAGAATAACCAGACTAGAGAAGGGAAGAAATAAGAGGAAGAAAAGGAAGAAATGTGTACACACACTCACACACACACACACACACACACACACAAAACAAGAATCGGCCAAGAATCAAATCAGAGAATGCAAAACCACTGGACTGATACCTGACTGTACCTTGAGACTGTTGCCTGTGCTGGTCTGGAGGAGGGACTGTCTGATTCGGTCAGGGTCAATCTTGCTCTGTTACAAACCCGGTTACCAGGCACGGAGGGGCGTGGCTTGGTGTGGGCGGGGCCCGCCTCCACTGTGCGGGCCCGCCTCCCTTGTTGGTGATGGGGAGAAGAGTCTCTCCTCCCTGGACCAGCTGTCCCAAGCCACCCTGTTCACATCGTCCTCATAGGGCCACGTGGACACGAGTGAGCCACTATGTCCTGCTCCACCTTCCTCCATGCCTCCTTGGCGCTCGGCTGGGATTCAAACCCCGATTTCTTAAAGGATCCCACTCTGTGCACCCCAGTTCCGGGGTACTGTCACTCCGGGGTACTGTCACAAAGGACCTCTGGGTGGTGGGGACGTGCAGGGTCTTTTGTCCTTGGAATGGCGATTTGACATCTTCCCACAGCACTCAAGGGGGAGGAGTCAATACTCAACACTATACTATAAAATGTATGACAGAGATAGGACCAAACATGTATCACGTTATGTTAATAAGGCTTAATATTCATGATATTAATGTCGAAATGACTTAATTCACCTGTGTCAAGACAAAGATTTTTTTTTTATTTGACTCACAAACAAGATCCCAATAAATGCTGTATGTAAGAGAGTTACAGAAAATGACAGGATTTTGCAAGCCTAAAAACAAACAAAAAAAAGAATGAGCAAAGTTGTAATAGGCAAATCGAAACACTCGGAAGTCAGAGTAGTGTTCCTAGTCTCAGACGAAAATGGAATTCAAACAAACAAACAAACAAAACATTAAGGGAAACAAAACACAAATTTCCATGAAAAAGCCACAGTTTGCAATGCAGATAGAAGGTTTACAAATCTGTATCACCGAATAACATATTAATCACCTTTAAAAAGCAGAATCTGCAAGAGAAACAAAAAGATACAGATTAAAATATACTAATGGCAGGAGACTTTAATATAACTGATCAAGTGGACAGAAATAGGTCAGACTGGGGGCACACCTGGGTAGCTGTGTCAGTTAAGGGTCCGACTTCGGCTCAGGTCATCATCTCAGGTCATAGTCTCAGGTCCATGAGTTCGAGCCCCACGTCGGGCTCTATGCTGACAGCTCAGAGCCTGGAGCCTGCTTTAGATTCTGTGTCTCCCTCTCTCTCTGCCCCTCCCCTTCTCTCTCTCTCTCTCATTCTCTCTCAAAAATAGACATTGAAATTTTTTTTAATTGGTAAGACTATATAGAAAATATAAACAGCATAACCAATTCAGTGCCCTTTATATAATAAACTTCACATCCTGCTAAAAGGAAAAGCATCATTTCTCCAGTACATATGGAATATTCACAAACTATTTGATCATATATTTGGTTACAAAGTAAACATTAGTAAGTTTAGAGAGATAGACACAGTACAAACATACTCTGATCATGATGCAATCAAATTAGACACTGTTAACAAGATTAAACAATCTAAGAAGAACTTCTACCTAGAAATCTTCCCATTAAATAATTCTCGAGCACAAAGAGGAAATAAAGACTGAACTAATAGAATCTTTCAAAAATAGTAACGGTGAAGCATATTATGATCCGTGAAAGCAGTGATTAGAAGAAAGCTTACAACAAACACTGCTATTTGCAAATATTGAAAAAATGAGGAAAAATGAACCAGATTCCCAACTCAAAGGAAACATCCAAGTAAACAAAAAGAAAGTATGAAATAGTGAGGATAAAAGCAGAACCTGATGAGGTAAGAAAGAAAAACAATACACCTAGCTAGTAAGCCAAAATAAGAATCAAGTTTTTCTTTTCATCAATCAGACACTCAATAGCTTAAGAAAAAAAAGGGAGGAAACACACATATGCAAAGTAAGCAATGATAACGGGAAAATCATTTTGAGAAGGTAGATGAAACAATAGTGTTGGGAAGCACAGTTTAGCGAAATTAAGCCAGGTAAAAATAGCTTCCACCAATTTCCTACAAGGTAAGAGCAGGATATCAAAGAACTAAGTTGTGAAGGAGACACAGGCCTGACTATTCCACAGAGGAATTCTATGGCCCTTCAGTTCTACCAGCGCTCTGTAAACTGTTCCAGGGTGTCAATAATTAAGAACTTTCTAATGTGTTGGGTGCTTGCGTAGCTCGGTCGATGGTGTCAGACTCTTGATTTCAGCCCAGGTCATGACCTCACGGTGTGTGACGTCGAGCCCCGCGTTGGGCTCTGTGCTGACAACGCAGAGCCTCCTTGGGATTCTCTCTGCCTCCCTCTCTCTCTATTCCTCCCTGGCTTGTGCTCCCCTCTCTCAAAATAAATAAATAAACTTAGGAAGAAGAAGCAAGCATGGCATTAATAACTAAATCTGATAAAGAAGTTGCATACACAACAAAAGAAAATTGCAGACAAATGTCATTTAGAAATATTAATGCAAAAATATTAAGGTATTAGCAAACAGGATATCACACTGTACAGGAGGGTAACAATGAGCAAGGGGTATCAATACAAGAATGCAAAGTGGATCAACGTAAAATGTCAAGGAAAACTTATCCATAACATACACCATGCACAATAAACCCCAGAGAGGTGAGAGATCTAAACATAAAAAATGAAACCTTACAAGTACTAGAAGTAACCATAAAGATTTTGTAACCTGTATTGGGAAGAGAGTTTCTAGTAATGATTCAAAACCCAACTGTAGTAAGAGAAAATACAGATATACTTGATAACCTAAACTTTTAAACATCTTTTAAAACCTGAAAATTTTTAAATCTTGTAAATTGCCAAAGCATAAAAAGTCAAAAGACAGCTCAGAAACTGGGAGAAAATGGTTTCAACATATATCACCAATAAAGGGATACTGTCCCTGATGTACTCTGAAACTATAAGGGAGAAAAGTCCAAAACCTAATAAGAAAATGGGCAAAAGAGAGACTACTCATTAAAATAAAAGTTCTAGAGCCTAAGCATAGGATAAAATGTTCAAACTCACTTCTCATTACCAAAATGAAAATTAAAAGTACCCCAAGATGCCATTTTTCGCCTAACAGCTTGGCAAAAATTAAAAAGCATAACAACACATGCAGTTAGTAAGACTGGGAAACGCAGCACTCACACATTACTCGTGGGAATGCAAACTGACAACCTTTGTAGAGAATCCGGCAATGTCTAACCAAACTACGTGTGCGTTCATTCACTGTACGTCTTAGTAAATCCTACTTTTTTAGTAGTTTAAAGTTACACCTGCAACAATATGAAAATGCTATTAATGGTATTAATACAACGGCATCAATTGCAGGGTTGCTGGTAATTGCAAAAATCTTGGAAACCACTTAAATGCTCACACACAGGAGGGCAGTTGAATCAACGATGGTCCATCCACACAGTGAGGCGCTGAGCAGTGTATAAAAAGATGGGGCAGATCTTTAGTTCATGGAGAGGCATTAAAATGTGCCTGAGTACACACACACACACACACACACACACACACAAACACACACAATTACTTTCTTACGATCCATTGGACATTGGGATTTTTTTCCAAATTTTTTTCTCCCACTTGACTTTTTTCAGTTTTCTTGTGGTTTTTAAATAACCTGACACTTTTATAAATTCACACTCCCCAGTTTTCCAGTATGTTCTCTTCATCAGCTTTATTTTTATTGTCTCCTATTTTTGCCCAGATTAAATAAAATGTCTAGGTTCTTTGCCTTTGTGGCTCTGTTCATTTACATAAGTGGTAGCCAAAGGAGGAAAAATTGGTATAAAACCAGAACAGAACCTCTATGCTTTTATTGCTACTTTCAAAGAACCTCAGTTCTATACATTTTTCCCACATCTATACACGTTCTTAAGACTCAGTGTAATCGAGCTATTATTTATAGTTTTTTACCTCAGTGGCGAACTGCTCATCAAGTTGACTTTTATAGCCCCTAAAAAGAACATTTTGTTAAACCTGAGACAGTCCCAGGGTAATGAAAACCAAATGACTTTCCAGAGTTGAGCACCGGAAGCCATAGGAGACATAAATCCTTTAGAATTATGTCAAATGGCATCGTACCACATGAATGCAAAGACAATATCCCACAGTTTGCCTCTCCTACTTTTAGAAATGAATTTATTGATGGAAACAAGTAGATGAAAAACTTTAATGACATGTGACACTAGCAATATAAAAACAGCAGCTCCGAGCACAATTTGCTTTTAATAACTAAAAAGTATATCCACTTGGTACAAAACAACCAGGACCAGAAGCAGCTGGTGCATTTTTAGTTCACCGATTTCCAATATGACCAAATGGAATCAGCTGGTGTATCTGTCCTACTCAGAAGGAGGGGTGTGGGGAACGGAAGCCTAGCTGTAACCCCGGCTGGGGGAGATGGGAAATCACCCCGAGGTGGTGCCTGACCTATCCACCTCGGTCTTCTTGCATTTTCGGCCATGACCAAAAAGTCTGTGTTTGCTGTAATTTATGGATGAATATAAAATGAGCCACCAGCCTGACCCTGATTGTTGTAAGACGTGGCACCAGAGTAAAAGTCGTGAATGTGTGGATGTGTGAACTTCTCTAAGATGGTTTAAGATAATCTACCTTGAAATAAAGTTTAAAAACTATACGCATATCTTCTGTCAGTTGGCCAACGTGCAGTGCAAGTGTGTGTGTGTGTGTACAGATATGTGCCTGTGTGTATATGGAGAAGTGACATGCTCTGGTCAGAGAGAAGATTGTCTTCTCAAAGGAACAAGAGTTTTAATATTTTGAATTCCAAGTTAGCTTCAAAGAGATGAAAATAACAGCTTTGGCTACAATGGGGACAAATGGAGGTGTGGAGCACAATAATGATAAAAAGTAAACATTTTGTGATTTGCTTTGATTTTCATACCTTCATTTTATGGAACACCATAACTCAATGGCCCCATTTGAATATAGATTCTGTTTTAAATTTAAGTAATAATCATACTCACCAAATCAATTCCCAAGGTGATATGTTTAGACATGAGTTGCCTGATCTTACTTTTTAATACTCTGAAGATTAACTTCACTCGACTTTAATTACAAACTCAAACGCCACTTACAGGCCTCTTGACCCTAAATGCTGATCAAATTAAATGAATAATAGCCGCCCTTCTTTCTCCTATCCTTCCAGGTAATTCACAATATAACAGTCATACAGTGTGTATGGTGGAAAAGCCATAATAAATGTTGTTTGATACAGAAAACAAACCGATCGTTGCCAGAGGGGAGGAAGTGAGGACAAA
>NW_024412406.1:28689125-28769712 GCF_014898765.1 Herpailurus yagouaroundi | reverse complement strand
ATAGATAATAGAGATAGATGACAGATAGATGACAGATAGATGATAGATAGAAAGATAGATAATAGAAAGATAGATATAGATAATAGATGATAGATAGATAGATAGATAGATAGATAGATAGATGATAGATAGATAATAGAAAGATAGATAATAGAGAGAGAGATAGATAGATGATAGATAAATAGATAGATAGATAATAGATAGATAGAGATAGATGACAGATAGATAGATGACAGATGATAGAAAGATAGATAATAGGTAGAAAGATGATATAGATAGATAGATAGACAGATAGATATAGACAGATAAATGCTATTTGGAATACAAACACCATATCAACTCAAGTAGTTTTCCTTTATTTCTAGATGTTATAGATAATATGCTTTCAGTTCATATTTATGCTGAAGTATATGATCAAAGAAATGTGTGTGATCTGTAATATTTTTGAAAAAGACGCAATATAGTGTACCAAAATGATATAGTCTGCAAGGTCTATCCAGACATTTTTTCTAATCATGACTTATCATGAAGAATATAACATCTTTTGAGCAAAATAAACAGAAGCAGGTGATTTAGATAAGGAGAGCAGCAAAATTCTCAGTTTCTCACGACCAATCAGCCTTCTCTCTTGCCCATTTGTATGTGCTACATTGACTCAAACCATTCAGGTCCAAGTTGGCGTGATCTCATCCTGGTTGTCAAACCAAGCTGGATGCCAAAAGTATGTAAAAAAAAAAAAGTCCTGTGCAGCAAAGGCAACAGTACTAAAACTACTGAATGAGAGAAGGTACTTGCAAATGACATATCCAATAAAGAGCTAGTGTTCAAAATATACAAAGAACTTATAAAATTCAACACCCCAATTTTTTCAATGGGAAGAAGACATGAATAGACATTTCTCCAAAGAAGACATACACATGGCCGACAGACACAAGAAAAGATGCTCAACATCACTTATTATCAGGGGAATGAAATAAAAACTACAGTGAGAGAGCAACTCACACCAATGAGAATGGCTAAAATCAAAAACACAGGAAACGGCAAGTATTGGCTAGGACGTGGGAAAAAAGGACCCCTCGTGCACTGTGGGTGGGAATGCAAACTGGTGCAGCCACTGTAGACAAAACTATGGAGGTTCCTCAAAAAATTAAAAATAGAACTACGCCCAGGATCTGGTAATCACACTACTGGATATTTGCCCCTAAAATACAAAAACACGAATTAGAATGGATACATGCTCCCCTATGTTTATTGCAGCATTATTTACAATAGCCAAATTATGGATGGAAACAGCCCAAGTGTCCATTGACTGATGAATGGATAAATAAAATAATAGTTATAGACACACACACACACACACACACATTCACAAGACAAATGTATACAATATATACAATATTATATATATATATAAAATAGTCCTATATATAGGACTACCATTCAGCCATAAAAAAGAATGAAATCTTGCCATTTGCAAGAACTAGAAAGTCTTATGCTAAGTGAGTGATGTAAGTCAGTCAGAGAAAGACAAATACCATATGATCTCACTCATATGTGGAATTTAAGAACAAACAAACGGGCAAGGGGAAAAGAGAGAGAGAGAGAGAGAGACTCTTTTTTTTTTTAATGTTTATTTATTTTTGAGAGAGAGCCAGAGCACAAGCAGGGAAGGGGCAGAGAGGGAGAGGGAGACACAGAATCCAAAGTGGGATCCAGGTTCTGAGCTGTCAGCACAGACCCCAACGTGGAGCTCAACCTCATGAACCATGTGATCATGATCTGAGCCAACGCTGGACGCTTAACCACCTGAGCCACCCAGGCACCCTGATAGAGAGAGAGAGACTCTTAACTGTAGAGAACAAACCGATGGTCCCCAGAGGGGAGGTGGGTGGGGGATGAGGGAAATAAGGGGTAGGGATTAAAGATTACAATGATCATGATGAAAAAAATAAAACGAAATAATAGGAAAACCATTAAGCTAAAACAAAGCAAAGAGAAGACGAAAGCCCAGTTACTGATTAATTCACTCCTGAGCAGTTTCTACTTGCAGTTTCTATGGAGTTAAAGGCTAAGGATATCAAACATGATTAAGTCACAGCTCTATTCTTGAATCAGTACTTAGAATAGTGAAAGAATCGAAGGTGTGCATTTTTACAAGGTGCTTTAAACAGCGTCTGAATAAAAGGCGACGAATACACAAAAGAGGGTGATCCAATCTACCAGGGTAGTCAAGGAAGGCTTCATAGACTACGTGGTATTTGAGACGGACCCTGAAGGAGGCCTGCAAGTCGAAAGAGGGGCGCTCCAAAGAGCATGTTCAAAGATAGAGTTGTGAGCATAGTAAGCGTTCGTGGAAAGGTCAGTGTTGCTCAGTATGATAATCCTCATGGCCCTTTTGCTGGCCGCCTCAGAGAGCACCAACAGACATCCTGAAGCTCGGCCAGGATCCTTTGGGCCAGATCATTCGAGAACCGTTCTTATTAGAGTCTGATTTGCCATATTGGATGGCAGCTGAGTTGTTTTTGGAGATGAGGCAATGCTAAAGCTTTATAGTTGAACAATGCTTTTAATTTTTAAAAACTCCTTTGTTTTCAAAATATTTACTGTTTTATTTATTTTTAAGACAGAGACAGAGCATGAGTGGGGATGGGGCAGAGAGAGAGGGAGACACAGAATCTCAAGCAGGCTCCAGGCTCTGAGCTGTCAGGACAGAGCCCGATGCGGGGCTCGAACTCACGAACTGTGAGATGGTGGCCCGAGCTGAAGTCGGTTGCTTAACCAACTGAACCACCCAGGCACCCCTAAAAATAGCTCTTAAATTCACGTTCTCTTTCTCGTATAAAATCCCCCACTCGAATTCCTTGGGTACAATGTATCAAAACAAATGACAGGAGAAAAGGAAAATTCTCTCTACCACTCAACCAAAATAATCTTCCTTTATGACATTTTCTGAAAAGTGTAAGCAAGAGGTTATTTGTTTAAGTAACTGTTACTCTATCAAGAGAAAAACAATCATCCCCGTGTTCTATCAACCTCTTTTTAGTAGATCCATAGCATCTCCAATCACCCCAATGGGGATCCCTGCCCTCTACCTACTCAAGTTCTCATACGTTCACCTGCTCTCTAGGAAATGGACACAATGTTTTAAATAAACCTTTGCCAATTTCAGTGTGTAGCAGAAATAAGTATTTTTTTCCAAGTCTCCATGAAGTGCGTGTGTGTGTTTTAAATGCCTTTAAAATTCCTATAATGCAATACGCGCAAAGCTTTGACACTTAAAGCAACCAGACAACAGCGAGTAGAATTAAAGACAACTAAGATCTTAACCTTTCTTCTAGACTGTGAAGTCTGATTATTTAGGACACCTTCAAAGCGTTTTTCCTCACTACTGTAGCATGGTTCCCATGAGACAGACAGCATTTTCCTTCATCTTACGGGCCTGTCCGTGATTGCTACTGAATCTCCCAATTCCGCAAAATTGATGCAGTAAGAAAATCATCCTTCTGCTGCTTTCCAAGGTGGGGAGAGCATTTTCCCAGGAGTATGGCCGTTTCTTAGTTGACATACCCGGGTGTCCCCACACCATTCAGGTGCCGGCTTCTTCCAACAGTTAATGCGTACAAAACCGTAGGTCATATAAACACGTGAAACGTTTTAAAGGCAAAAAGTGTTTTGTACATGTTTTCATGTACGTGTAGATGATGATTCAATGTGCCACATGATTCAATGTGCAAAACACATGCAGGATGATGGGTCTGTCTCTTCTCTTTTCTCATCTACTTGCCCCCTACCTGCTGACCCAGCGTTCGGCCGGTTAACGGTCCCAGGGCACTAAGTTGGGCCTCCCTTACTCCCTTATACAAGAATGTACCTACAGGGACATGAGTCAGTATACCTTCTCATCCCTCACACAGAAATATTGGCTCTTCCTAGATTCCCCCTAAATTGCCTCCCTTGTTCTCTTGGGTTTTTCGAGCTTGTTTTGTTTTTCAGACATTCATCGACCACTGTGGTGTGCGGGCACGACAGTCTCTGGAAATCTCTCTTAATCCTGTGCGTGGCTGGTCCCTGCCTGCCCTCACTGACATATTCTCCCTCGTGAGTAGATCTCAAGTTCTTATTGTGATGCAAGAAAATAAACAAGGGCTGGACCTTGAAAGGCATTTGGCAAGAATGATGGCAGGATGCTAAAAAAATGACAGCTTAAAACAAATCGAAAATCAGGTTCATGTTATTCATGACACTACTTATGGCATAAGGCAGCAAAACAGAAACCATTCCCATCACTCTCTTGGTAACCAGGTCTGGGAGAATATCCTGTCGTTCGTTGGTGGAGAAAAGACAAAGTAAGTTAAGGATGCAAAACACAAAGCATAGTCGTAGCTCTCAACACACGTGCACACACACAGATACGCAAGAACACTGCCTTATTCACAGCATTTTGGTTGGAAACATTTAATGTATGCTTCTGTGCCTCCCAGCCAGCTTCTCTGGCTAGCGGAAGCCAGGCTTTGGAGGAGGGCACGCTCTGGGGAGTGACGGGTGCCCCCACGCTGCCCTCTTGAACAATAGCATATTGAAGGACTCCTGGTGCCACGGCAACGAGATTGGGGCGACAAGAGCTGGGCGCAGACGTCACAGGGCTGCTCACGGCAGGAGAGGCATGGAGATAAGCACCCCTGCACGCAGGGGCAGACGCCGGAGGGCTTTGGATGCAAACACAGCCTGCCAAGCACCGGGACAGGGTGGCAGGCAAATCGGGCCTCTCCCGTGAGTCTTTTAAAGCAAACTGGAAGAGCAGGGGCATCTCTGATTCGGGAGAAATCATAAATCGTTTGTGTTAGCTCAGCCACTGCTAAGCAATTCCATGCGGTGGAATAAAGGTATCTTGGAAAATAGGGAGTATGGGACAAAAGAAGTGTCTTCCAGTCATCATTGCTTGGATTTCTGAGGTGCCTTCCTTCCTGAGATCTGAGGGTCCACTGAGTATGTGAAAAACCCTCCACCCTGCTTCTGGGAAGCATTACTCCATGCTGACACTTCCGGTTGGCCAGCATTATGGGGTCACACGCTTCATCGTTTATGCACAAGATTAGTGATCCCAAGCATCCACCTACTATGTGCTAGATGCTATGTTGCCTCCCGGCAAAAGATGGAAATGGAGGAAAGACACATGCCATGCGCCCAAGTGCAGGCATTTGTAAGGCTCCCCAGGCCTTAAGGGGGGTAATCCGTTCTGCATGCTGGGAGGGGTTTGGGAGGAGGGGCAGGGGCAGGGAGGCCTTGACAGAAGAGCTGACCTTCAGGCTGTATCTGAAAGGATGAGAGCACTTTGCCAGTGGAAACTCGGAAGAATTGCAGGAGGCTGAAGCATGGAGGGCAGGTTCTGGGAATGAGCGAGGCCGGGTGGCACAATATGTCTGTGCAAGGAAGGTAGACGGGTGTGATGAGAGGCAAGGAGGAAGACGGCTGTGGGCACAGGCTCTGTAGCCAGGCTGGCTGGGATACGAGTCCTAACACCATCACTGACTTACAGGCAGTCTCTGTGCCTCCGTTCGTTCATCAAACATGAGGGTCATAATGGCGGCCATCACACATTTCCGGAGAGCTCCGAGCTGCACAGCTCAGTGACTGCTTGGATGTTCTGTGCTCGCCAAGGTACTTCTTCTGTGCATTCCTTCTGAATTTGTTGTTTGTTTGGTTTGGTTTTTAGGTTATATGGAGCCCACTCAAACAAAAGGGGGGTTTCTTAGGGAAGGGTCAGAAGGTAAAGCTCAGCCAACCCAAGGATGAGACCTGCATCGTCATCCGGGTAAGTGACCAAGGCCTCCGCGGTGGCCAGAGGACCACTCATCTCTCATTTTCCCCATCAACCTGACTCTCCTGGCCCCGCAAATCCATCCTCCACGAAGCTGAAGAACGTTCTCCACAACGAAAACCTGAACATGACATTTCTTTGCTTCCAACCTTCGTTGTCTCCATCCAGCCTCACCATAATCTTACCAAGAGGGTCCTGTTTTCAGCTCCCATTTTAGACACGAAAGCAGAGTTTTGAGCAGGAAGGCAACTTACCCGGTCACACAGCTGCCATGGAACAGGAAAGCTTGTTGGGGGGAAAAAAAAAGGTAAAGAATTTAGATGTTGATTGGTTTGAGAATTCAGTTCATAAGTCCTGGGAATACATCAGAGAAAAAAGTCAAGATGTCCTGTTTGTATGGTTGGATGATAAGTTTTTGTAAATGCTAAGTATATAAGAAGGAAAGGCGATCAAGCAGGAAAAACTCTGCGTGTTAAGGTGATATTCACGCACCGTAGCTGATATGGAACTCGGGTATGTAATCAAACCATTTAGCACAAATTCCTTGTTTGAATTCACCAACAATTATTGCAAAAGCGGCTTATGAAAGCAAAATGTTCATGAAGGGTTTTCAAGCCTTTGCTTGATCCCATGCCTCCAGTATAGAAGACCTGACAGATTCTGTCTTTTCTATTGCAATAGACACGGTGTAGCCAAGTAAATGTGTCATGTGACCACAGTGAGACCAGTTGGTAAAGTCCTGTCTGCAATCTCAGGAAGGCAGAGACACCAATTTTAGTCATCTCTTTCCTAAATGCCATCAACAACACCTAGGACATTGTAGGTATTTAATCATTATTTAATGAATCGAATTACTACACATACAGTGTTTTTTATAAAAGCTTTATTCATAACATGTATATACGTATAATCTCTGCCTTCAAGGTTCTTATAATCACATTATGCTCGCAAAATATACATACCTATATATTACAAACAAAGGGGCAACTGAGAAGTGTGAAAATAAGGACTAGGGGTACCTGGGTGGCTCAGTCGGTTAAGCGTCCTACTTCGGCTCAGGTCATGATCTCCCAGTTTGTGAGTTTGAGCCCCACATGGGGCTCTGTGCTATCAGCATGAGGCCCACTTTGGGTCACCTGTCCCCCTCTCCCTGTCCCTCCCCAACTCGCACACTCTCACTCTCTCTCTCTCTCTCCCTCAAAAATAAACATTCAAAAAAAATTTTTTTAATTTAAGAAAAGAAATGAAAGGCTATGAGAACGTGGCGAGGACAGAGTTTGCTGCTGCTGCTGCTTCTGGGGGAAATATTTCATTCCAGACGCGCTTATCTGTGAGTGAGAGACGAGCCAATTCAGGGAAAGCACATATGATAAGGTCATTCACTGGCGCACCAAATAAGAGCAGAAATCAGAGGTTCAAAGATATCAGCCAACGATTGGATTCTTTCTGCCTCTTTGCTCTGTCATCCAGAACATCAGTCTCTGCTAAGACAGACTCCCCAGATGATCTCAGGGCGCTGCCAGTACCAAGAGCAGATATGTGCATCATCCTTCAACAGCCACAGCTCGCAGGAGACCAAGCTTAGCGTGGCTTCCCCTGAAGAGAAAGGAAGGCATCTTCGAGGAGCTTTGGCGAAGGCTGCCTTCTTCCCCTTAATCGTAATTGGGTTCATAACCATCCTGGACTCGGTCTCTGCTGGAGAGATGGGATTCTGCAAGAGCAGTCAGGCTCCCCCCTGGGGTGTTGGGGGGAGGGGGGGAGGGATGGCAGAAAATCATTTCCTCTTCTGGGAAGGAGACAAGAAAAGGGTAAATGAATATGAGAGAGCAACAGACGTGGGCTAAGCCAACAGCGAGAAACAGAAGGTCCTTCCCGGCTGGGACCCAGTTTCATTTGTATGGATTAAAAGTAATTAAAGACACACACACACACACACACACACACACACACACACACATATACACACACATATACACACACAGATACACACACACACAGATCAACGGGCTTCATTTACTAGACTATAAAAGACTGTAAGTCTATTCAAAACCTATTTTCAAAAATAAAATGCTAAAAAATATAACACCTATATGCGATAAAGGAAATTTCAATTGCTTTATATTGATTAGCTAAATACCAAAAATTAATACAAGCAAAATGGTTATTCCGGAGTGCTTTTTAGGTGCACCAATCTATTTCTTGGTATTATCTGCCTCTAACACTGTGTCACTGGTATTTTTCATCATGCTTTTAATATTGTAAACTTTTCCCGAAAAGTATCTGTGACTTCAAGTAACGTTTCACGATTCATGCATTTTGTCATCGTCGACGCCATCAGCTGTTGGCCCTCTGTATGCACATCAGAATATCTTTAAATGAGAAAACATTCTTCGGAAAGGGGCAGAGGCACAGGGTGAGTTCAAAGCAGATTCTGCTAAAGGCTAAAACATTATGTTCCTACTTTCATTTCTTTCTAGTTGAAATGTAAAAATCTTTCAGCCCAGTTATTTTATTTTATTTTATTTTATTTTATTTTATTAAGAATTTTTTTTTAATTTATTTATTTTTGGGACAGAGAGAGACAGAGCATGAATGGGGGAGGGTCAGAGAGAGGGAGACACAGAATCGGAAACAGGCTCCAGGCTCCGAGCCATCAGCCCAGAGCCTGACGCGGGGCTCGAACTCACAGACCGCGAGATCGTGACCTAGCTGAAATCGGACGCCTAACCGACTGCGCCACCCAGGCGCCCCCAGCCCAATTATTTTCACAGATACTGTCTTCTTGTCCCCATTCAGATATCTTACTTTGACAAAAAGAAAATTTGTAACACGGAGCATTTCAAACAGCTTTCTGTATTTATGATTCTTTCGAATATTCTGATACTCTTAGATGCTGCAAAACTACAGGGCTTGTCCATTTCACTTCTCCAGTAGAGTGTATAAGCTCAGCCAATTAGAAATACAAGTTCAGTCAAAATTTCTGTCTTTTCACATGTTAAGATAGGAAGCACAAATTTCAGGTCTCCAAACTAATTGAGTATACGTGTGAGCACTCCTTATTTAATTTATTTAATTCTTCCCTTGCTTTCGTACGGAAAATTTTCAATCCCTTCCAGTTGGAAGGTTTTGTTTTCAGTGATTGCAAATGGCTAAGAGCCTCAAGGGCTAAGTTTTTGGTGCTCGCCAAGAGGTACATGTCGTTAAACATTTCCTACCATTTTGAAAGCTATCATAACTGTACTTTAGAGGACTCATTCACAGTAAGCTCACTTTCAGGGCAGGACACGCGCTTATAAATTCACAAAGTAGTTTCTTAGCGACTCAGATTTTCCAAAACCGTGATTGATCGAGGGTAGCAGAGAGCGAAAACCCACACCACCGGACCGAAGCATGATCCATGGTTGACATTAATTGTCATCACAATGAGTACGATTACTTACTGCTCATACAAAATGCTTACACACATAGGTTAGTACAGCATCGTTTAGAATAGATGGAGTGCCTCACGTTTTAGGAATGCGATTATCCGTTATGTGCTTATCACTACCAATTCTAAGTATATTTTCTGCTCCACGGGTTTCTCAGTCCAGGAGGAGTATTGTTTATTCCATGATGTTGTACTTCACCAGAATCTGAGTTTATCTTCTTATGAGGAGAAAAAAAGGGCTTTTGTCTTCAACATGGAACTACTAAACTGAATTTATAGCAGCTCTCACAAAAGTCGTATTTTTACTTCGACAGAATGAACTTTCCAAGTGCTCTGCTCTGGTTTTATGAATGGGGTAAGAAGAGGCAACCCATAACCAGAATTGCCTGATCTTCTTTGTGAAGCATCTTATAACACTGCTACAAAGCTAGCTTCACTGAAGTCTTGCAAAGTTCTCCTGCTAATGGAACCAACGCATGTACAGGTTTTGTTTCACATTCATTAAAAATGCTTAAAGCTGGGGACCCCTGGGTGGCTCAGTCCGGTAAGTGTCCAACTTCGGCCCAGGTCATGATCTCGTGGTTTGTGGGTTCGAGCCCCGCGTCGGGCTCTGTGCTGACAGCTCGGAGCCTGAAGCCTGCTTCGGATTCTGTGTCTCCTTCTCTGTCTCTTCCCCTCCCCTGTTTGTCTCTGTCTCTGTCTCTCTCAAAAAATAAATAAACATTAAAAACACAATTTTAAAAATGCTTGAAGATGATAATAAATGAAATTTACTTAGAACGCTCATTTCATCTAAATGAGGAGTCTTACTTTACAGAGTGATGTGTCAACACATCTCCTGTGTTAGCTTCCTTCTTAAGTGACCCTCTAGGCTTCAAGCATCTCCTGGTTACTTTGTGGTCAGTGACAACCTCTCGTTGTAGGGAAAGTAAAAGCCATCAACCTGAATGTCACCCTTTCTCACTACCTTCCATATCCATTTGTTTCATTTTTCTCTGAACAGGGATTTTCATTTTTTAGTGCATTACTATCAAAAAGACTGTTTAAAAATAATCTTTAAAAGCACCGCTGGGGCGTTGAAAAAAACGTTGAAAAAAAATTTTTAAAAGCACCGCTAAACAATTAAAGAAATTGTAGATTTTTACCACGTGGGTAGTGTATGTCGCATTATTCAGAGTATTTAGGACTGCTCAGTCTCTGCTGACCAGCCGTACTCCGTATACAATCGCCTTGTAACTTCCCACATTTTCTGCCGACCCCACCAAATGATGGCCTGGTGAGTGTTGGACAAATGTGGAGAATGTAGCTCTAATACATTGTGGCAACCCAAGCAAGAGATGACAGCGGCCCAGCCTGGTGTGGGGGCCCAAGAGACCCTGAGATCAGAGGTGGAATAAGCAAGGCTTTGTGGATGAGGCTCCCTCTAACCATGCTTTGGTTCAAGGCACGGCGAGTGCGCCGTCCGTGTTCATGAATACGGATCTTCCTTGGCACCCCCATGGCATGGGCACAGCACGGTCTCTTCCACCAGTCACGTTTTATTGCAGAGTTATTTAAAATTTTTCGGCATTAGAAAAAAGCTTCGGTGAACACACCTGTACAGACACCCTTTTGAACTTGCCCAATGATTTCCTTAGGACAAATCTTGCGAATGGGACCCAGGCATCAAAGGATGTTAGGGGGCTTTCCATCCACAGTGCAACCCAGAAAGGTTGTACAATTTGTACCCCCGTCAAGAGGATGAGAGTGACCGTCTGCTCCTTTTTTCAACTCATTTTTTCTAATCTTTGCCAGCTTGGGTAGGCCAAGTGTTTCTTCTCCAGATGATTGAACAGTTTGGCCCTTGGTATTCTTCTGTAATCGACCTCTTTTTGTCCTTAACTCGTTTTTCTTTTGGAAGTTCAACTTTGTTAGGCTGATTTAGAAGAAGCCCTTAAATAATAAAAATATTAACTTTATGTCAGTCATATTCATATATATGTGTGTGTGTGTGTATACGTGTATATATATATATATATATGTGTGTATATATATGTGTGTATATGTGTGTATGTGTCTGTATATCTATATACAGACACTTCAGATGATTATTCCTGGCTTGATAGTTGTCTTTTAAATTTGTTCCATTTTTGGAATGCTGTAAAAAATCTTTATAGAACAAACTTATAAAATCTTCACGGATCCCAAGTTTGCTAACCGGCCAAAGAAGGCCTATTGCGGACTCTTGAATGTAGAGATGGCGATTTTGCTGATAAGGATACAAAAACAAATTTGTCAAAGACATGTACGAACATGGTTACGAGTGACAAACACGCGTGCCACTTACATTCTTCAAAAGCAATCATTGTTAACGCTTTTAACTTCTTTGCCTCCTACATGGTATCTCCATATCTCTTAATGTTTCTGAGACCACGTATTTCCTGTATCGATGTCGTGGTTTCTACATCCACAGCTGATTCTGTTTCAGCTCGTGTTGGGGTTTGTGGAGCATGCCACAACCAGCGAATCCTTGCATTTCCGAAAACATCTCATTCTATCCTCAGGTTTCACAGACAGTATAGCTAGAACTAGCCAGTAAAGAATTCCGGAGCAAACATAATTTCCCTTCGGAACTTGGCCCCACTCCATGCTAGCACCCAACAGTGATGCTCAGAAAGATGATGCCTCTTCCACCTCCATTTCGTCAGGTGTGCCGTTGTTCACCATGCTGGGCGGGGGGCGGGGGGGGGGCGTGTGTGCATGAGTGTGTATGCGTGTATTTTATTCTCTGGATTTTGGTTTCTGGAAGCTTTTAAAGCCGAGGTGCTATGAAATTATAAAGTGGCAAGGTCATGTATGTCTTATTATGTATGTATTAGTAACTCACTAAATTCCTTGTGTCGGGTATTTATACTCTCATCTTTTCTCCTCCTTCTGGTATGAGTTATAAAATCTTCTGGATTGTGTCTCTAGCCCTCTTTTCTCTGAGATATTCTCTATCTTTGTATTTTGGTTACAACCTTCAAGAAAACTTGGTCTTCCAAATTATTTACAGTTACAGAGAAATTTCCCAATATTTAAAAATGGGAATAATGGGGGGAGCCTGTGGCTCAGTCTGTTAAGCGTCCGACTTCAGCTCAGGTCATGGTCTCGTGGTTCATGAGTTCGAGCCCCGCATTGGGCTCTGTGCTGACAGCTCAGAGCCTAGAGCTTGATTCGGATTCTGTGTCTCCCTCCCTCTCTCTCTCTGTCCCTCTCCCACTTGTGCTGTCTCTCTCTCTCGAAAGCAAATAAACATTTAAAAAAATGGGAATAATAGCTTCAAGGGGTTGTTAATAGGGATAAATGAGTGAATATATGTATAGATGAAGGGCTCTAACCGTAACCATCAGTCAGAGCTATGGAAACGCTAGAAAGGACTTTGTGCAGGAGATTTGCTTCACACATCTGGTAATTCTAGGGTACCAATTCATATTCAAGTGGAAAGCCCTAAAAAGTGTAATTTGTGAACGCTGTGCACACAAGTAGGGCTTGTGGTCCAGCAGGATCTGTTTTTGCATGTTTGAGAAAATGGCTATCATTTTGCTGGAGAGTTTCTAATGCAAAGGTTTGGCAGTTTTTTCCCCCGGAGCCTTGCGATTTCCTAAAGAAAAGCTTCCAGCTATTTTCCCTAAGAGATAAATGCTTGGCCACCCATAATTTGCACATGAAGTGGAGAGAAGACAAGATAATTGGAGCAGATTTCCAATTCATGCCCCTGCCTGCCGCCCCCACCTCAACACCATAACCATTTACTCTCGCCTCGCCTGACCAGTGTTCTAGACTGGTTCTCTGCACTCTGCTTCCACAGTTACCTCTCACACTGGCTTTGCTTCTTCTTCCCAAAGCATAGCGAGCTCTCCCACTGATCCTCACCCAATCTCCTCATGGATTTCACCTCCTCCCTCCAGGAACCTCCTCTGTAGTGCAGCTGGCAAGGAAGAGGAAACAGATAATGCCTTCAATCTGGTCTTTAGGCTGGAAGTCGGAGGTTCTTCCTTGATAAAACTATTGTAGAAAAAATCTCTACATAGTACAAGAAAGGAAAATGTAATTAAATGTCATGCTCAAGTTTTTCCTAATTATCCACGTAAATATTTTGATAATCTACCATTTTCACAAACTATGACACATATTTGTACAAAAATAGCAAGAAAGTGGCACAGTGTGCCAAGCTCCATGTTTGGTGAAGAACAGGGAACTCTTTGAATGAAAAGGAAGGGCAAGTGGTCAACACAATGAGCAGAAACATCGTGTCCTGGGACAATATGGGCTTGGGATAGGATGTGTTGGGTCCAAATCTTGGAACTTCTTCCGGACTCTGTGACTTTGGACAACCTTCCCAACTTCTCTGAGTTGCAGTCTCTCATCTAGAGAAGGGACTGTAATAAACTTTGTGGGGAACTTTAAAAGAGTCAATGAGAAAAACATAGATGACCTGCTCAAGCCATTGGAATATATAGCACAGTAAAGACAAAGAACCTCTAAACTGAAATTCACATATGCTGTGGATTCATTCCATACCCTAGAGAGTGTATTATATTTCCTCATTAAGGAAAAAAAAGCTATAGTTGCATAATTTCATAGTAAAAGGTAATTTTATAATTCTGGTTTTAAAACCAGATTTAAAACAAATCACTTTTCAGGATCCTAGACACTCAATTCGGTTGGCGTGTGTTTGGCTATCATATTAGATTTTCTAACTATACATAAGAAGTTAAAACCCAGGCTATGTCTGTATCACCTAGAATTAACTTTTCAAACACCATCAAGAATTAGAATAAGTGTAAGAAGAAAAGATAAACAGTTTTCAATTTGAAAAATTAGTCATGTGATGCCAACATCTACACAAGAAGAAAACATATTGATTAAAAGTGCCACACTCATGTTTTTCTTATGTAATGTAAAAATTATTTTAGTCTATTTTCTGAGTGAAATTATTAAATTATTACTTTGTGCAGAGATCTGGAAGGTCTTAGGTCTGAGGAAGTTGTGTCCGTAAAATATTAAAATGGACATTTTAATGGCATTAATACTTTTTAATAGTATTAAAATGGCTACCATGGACACCATATGTCAGTCAAAATAGTCCTATTAAATAACACAAGCCAAGGGGTGCCTGGGTGGCGCAGTCGGTTAAGCGTCCGACTTCAGCCAAGTCACGATCTCGCGGTCCGTGAGTTCGAGCCCTGCGTCGGGCTCCGGGCCGATGGCTCGGAGCCTGAAGCCTGTTTCCGATTCTGTGTCTCCCTCTCTCTCTGCCCCTCCCCCGTTCATGCTCTGTCTCTCTCTGTCCCAAAAATAAATAAACGTTGAAAAAAAAATTTTTTTTTTAAATAAGTAACACAAGCCTCAAATGAACCTTATTGCTTGACCTGTCCTACCTACACTGTTGATTTGGGGACACCAAATTAAATGATGGGTATGATTAGTGTTTTAATACGCAGTACTAAAGTTTCTCAATCTCTTTCCATTCTGTTTTTACTCTCTCTTTTCTTTTCTTTCCATTTCACCTTTAAAACAGAATGGATCGACTACGTCCTATCTAGACAGCCAGCTCCAGAACCTGTGTGAATGAAAGAACAAAGAGCTGACTCCAGTTTCTAATCTGCATTAGCTGTGTGCCCCTAAGCGAGTTCTTACCAGTGGAAATGCTAGACCCTGGGACTGGTCTGTCCTATTCAGGACTGTATTTCCAGGCCCCAGGAAAGTTCCTGTGCACAGAGCACGTCACAAATACCGATTACGAGAATGAATTCATAATACCTATATCGTTGGGACTATTGTGGTGATTTAATAAGTGAAGCGTCTGGTAAAGTTCGTGGAACATAAAACGTGCTCAGTAAGAGGCAGCTGGTGCTGATGTTCACGTATTACAATCCCCTTGCCCCGAAGAATGAAAAGAATAGAGTTGGATATCATAGATTAATTGCCTTTACTGTGCTTCCAGCTGAACTAAGCAAACCACATAGTCTCATATGTTGCTCTAAATGTTCACAGTCAAACAGACACGGACTTCTCTGTTCTATCCTAAGATTGTTTTTTAAGAGTTTTATAATTCATGGTGCATAAAATTCCCTCATTTAACGTGCATAATTCAGTCGTTTTTTTGTGTCCTCGTATAGGAGGCCTGCTATCACTATCATCCGATTTTAGACGATCTCCCCTACACAGCACCAGAGAAAAATCTCTTTGCAGGACAAGTCCTATCACCTTGTCCCTCCACTCAAAATTTCCTGGTTTCCTTTAGAATATGGGATAGGGTTTTCACAATTGTCTACAAAGCCGAGCGAAGTTTATCATCGCCTCTTCTCTGACTTCAACGATCACCGTCCTCTGGGTCATTTCAGTGCAACCACACCTGCTCCCTTACTGGTCCTAGAACGCTTGGGACAAATCCCGCCTGAAGGCATTTTCACTGACTCTTAACTCCGAATATTCTTCCTCCAGATGTTTGAATACCCAACCACCTTATCTCTCTCAAGTCTTCATCCATAGTTTACCTCATCGGTGAGGTCCCCAGGGACCACGCTTGCCAAAATCACTCGCTGGCCTCCCTCCACCACAGCATCCCCCGTCTCCATACTCCTGTAGTTTCTGTTTTGTTCCGTAATTCTCCTCACTTTCTAAAGTGACACGTATCAGTTATTTGATATATTATGTTTGCTGGTTTTTGTCTTCCCCTCTGCCACCAGAATATTAGTTCCACGAGTGGTTTGTTCACTGGTATAACCACAGAAGAGTGCTTGGGGGCCTGGTAGGCACTCACTAGGTACTTGATGAAGAATGAAAAGATTGTTCTATAACTTTGATGAAACGTATGGAGGCAGCCCAAGTGTCCATCCACAGATGAGTAGATAAAGAAGAGGTGAGGGGCGCCTGGGTGGCTCAGTCGGTTGAGCGTCCGACTTCAGCTCAGGTCACGATCTCGCGGTCCGTGGGTTCGAGCCCCACGTCAGGCTCTGGGCTGACGTCTCAGAGCCTGGAGCCTGCTTCCGATTCTGTGTCTCCCTCTCTCTCTGCCCCTCCCCCGTTCATGATCTGTCTCAAAAATAAATAAATGTTAAAAAAAAATTTTTTTTTAAAAGAAGAGGTGATATAGATAGATAGACAGACAGATCGATAGATAGATAGATATGATGGAATATTATTCAGTCATAAAAAATAATGAGATCTTGCCATTTGCAATAACGTAGATGGAACTGGAGACTACAATGCTAAGCGAAATCAGCCAGTCAGAGAAAGACAACCCCCGTATGATTTCACTCATGTGTGGAATTTAAGAAATAAAACAAAGGAACAAAGGGGAAACAAGGGACACAGCCCAAACAACAGACTCTTAACTATACAGAACAAACTGGGGGTTACCAGAAGAGAGGTGAGTGGGGGGATGGGTGAAATCGGTGGACAGGATTAAAAACACACTTATCTTGATGAGCATTGAATAGAATATGGAAGGGTGGAATCACTCTATATTGTACACCTGAAACTAATATAACACTGTACGTTAAGTCCACTGGAATTAAAATTTTTGAAAATATGGTCAGTTGCAACACAATTCACGTGTATAGATATTAATGACTTCCAATTACTTATCAAGAAGTGGCCATTGAACTGATTCAATGTAACAATAAAATAGACTGAACAATAAAATAGTCTTAACAGTTATGCAAAAGAATGTAATTAATGGATCAAGGGATAGAAATCTATGACCACAAAGAGCTATAAGAGAGGAGCACCTAGGCGGTTCCGTTGGTGAAACATCAGACTCTTGATTTAGGCTCAGGTCATGATTTCGAGGTTCAGGAGTTTGAACCCTGTGTTGGGCTCCACGCTGATGGTGCGGAGCCTTCTTGGGATTCTTTCTGCCTCTCTCTCAAAAGTCAATTAATTAAACAAACAAAAAAATTTTTAAGAAATATTCCGTACAAGAGACATTGCTTGTAGTGATTTCAGCATATTAAAATATCCTGCTATATTCACAGTCAACTTTTTAAAGAGAGTAACCTATTGGAAACAAAATTTATAAAATTAATTACAGTGTGCAAAGTACATGACCATTGAACCACCAAGGGTCTTGTCAGGATTAGCACATCAGTGGCATCAGGATGCTTTGGAATCTTTGTAATCTCTGGATGAAGCAAATTCTTAGTGTTGCTTAGAGACCAGAAATGGATAGGAAGCTGAAATGAGTTCTCTTAGAGGTGCACGCATGGCAACGTGAGTACGAATTCCAGTGTCACACCTGAAATCAGATCGATTCATGAGGTAAAACACTGACTGTAAGACCCAAGACACTTGTCCAAGCAAAGGCAGTTCAGGGGCAAAGGTGAAGACCCAAGCAGCAAACAATCAAGCCGCAGAGATTAAAGAGGAATCCAATGCAAGCATTTAGAAATCAGGCATAAAATAATACGCATGTAGGGGCATTAAGTCAATTGAAAGGTTCACAAGAAAGAAGTAAGCAGTCTTGAAAAATAGGAGCAGGGAGGGGTGCCTCAGTTGTTTAAGCCTCTGACTCATTTTGGCTCAGATCATGATCTCCTGGTTTTGTGAGTTCAAGCTCTATGCTAACAGCACAGAGCCTGCTTGAAATTCCCTCTCTCTCTCTCTCTCTCTCTTTCTCTGCCCCTCCCCTGCTCACGCTGTCTCTGTCTCTCTCAAAATAAATAAATTAACTTAAAAATTTTTTTTTAAAAAGGAAAAATAGGAGCAGGGAGTGGAAACCTCTTTTACTGGGGTCTTGGGGTCCAGAAAAGGAATTCAGTCAAAGAACCAGAGAACAATTGAAAAAATTTTGGATTAGAAATGGCTACCTGGGTCTGATCATTCTCAAGAGTGAACCAACAAAAATCTGTCTTTTTGTTTCCCGTGGAGTCCCCTGGACTAGGGGAAACATTGTTTTCACTGTGAGAGGCAGGATTAAATCCTTCAAGTGGTAATTGAGAGAGCCCAGCTGAGAAGTTAAAAACCTGCAAAATACCAACAACACAAAAAAGCATAAGGCCCAGATGGTTTCAGGGGATATCAGCCAAATCTTCAAGGATCCACTAATTCCACTGCTATTTAAACTGAAGAATATGAAAACGAGGAAGAACTTTCAAGTTATTTTTCTAAAAGTAAATGTAACTTTGACGCCTAATTTGTCGCATAGCGCAAAAAGAAGGAACCCACAAAGCAATTTC
This sequence comes from Herpailurus yagouaroundi, assembly GCF_014898765.1. Classification (NCBI taxonomy): domain Eukaryota; kingdom Metazoa; phylum Chordata; class Mammalia; order Carnivora; family Felidae; genus Herpailurus; species Herpailurus yagouaroundi. The sequence continues at coordinate 28,751,264 of NW_024412406.1, read as the reverse complement.
ACTGAAGAATATAGATTAAGGATTCCAAATGAAATATTAGCAAATAGCATTCCACAGCATGTTACAAAAAAATATAGATCACGGGGAAGCCTGGGTGACTCAGTCGGTTCAGCATCGGACTTCGGCTCAGGTCGTGATCTCATCATTGGTGCGTTCAAGCCCCGCATCGGGTTCTGTGCTGACAGCTCAGAGCCCGGAGCCTGCTTCATTCAGATCTTGGGTCTCTCTCTCTGTCTGCCCCTTGCCCACTCAGACTCTGTCTCTCATTCTGTCTCAAAAACAAATAAACATTAAAAAAATTAAAAATATGTATATGGATCATGACCTGTATTCGTTTCCTGTTCCTGCTCTAACCAATCGCTACAAGTCAGGGGCTTAACACAACACAAATTTATTTTCTTACACGTGAGAAATGGGGTTCGCTGGACTAAACTCATGTCAGCAGGCCGTGTTCCTTCTGGAGGCTGAAGGGAACAATCTGTTTCCTTGCTTGTCCAGCTTCCAGGATGCCTGCATTCCTCAGCCCTGTGTCCCTCCCTCTGTCATCACGGCAACACCTGAGCGTCATCTCTCATCAGACCTCTGCTTCCATACTTACATCTTTTCTCTCTGCCTCCAATCTTCCAGCCTCCCTCTTATAAAGGTTCCGGCACTTCGCCGGGCAAACTTGTATAGTCCAGAATAATCTCCCATCACAAGAGCTTTAACCTATTCATGTCTGAAAAGTCCCTGTTGCCACGGAAGGTAAGATATTCAGAGGTTCCGGAACTAAGACTGAACATCTTTGGAGACCATGATTCATTCTATCTCATGAACCAAATAGGGATTTTTTTAAAGGATTTTAACATTAAGTTGTTTGTTTGTTTGTTTGTTTGTTTTAAGTTAACATATACTGTAATAATGGTTTTGGGGTAGAATATAGTGATTCATCACTTAAATATACCACCCAGTGCTCATCCCAACAAGTGCCTTCTTTACCACCCATCACCCATTTAGCCCATCCCCACACCCAACACCCCTTCAGCAAACCCTCAGTTTGTTCTCTGTATTTAAGAGTCTTTCATGGTCTGCCTCCCTCTCTGTTTTTATTTTTCCTTCTCTTCCCCTATGTTCATCTGTTTTCTTAAATTCCACCTATGAGTGAAATCATATATTTATTTTTCTTTGACTGACTTATTTTGCTTAGCACAATACATTCTAGTTCCATCCATGATGTTGCAAATGTCAAGGTTTCATTCTTTTCTTTTTTTTAAATGAAATTTATTGTCAAATTGGTTTCCATACAACACCCAGTGCTCATCACAAGAGGTGCCCTCCTCAATGCCCATCACCCACTTTCCCCTCCCTCCCACCCCCCCATCAACCCTCAGTTTCATTCTTTTCCATCTCCGAGTAATATTCCATTGTATATACACACCACATCTTCTTTTTCCATCCATCAGTTGATGGACATTTGGGCTCTTTCCATAATTTGGCTATTGTTGATAATGCTGTTATAAACATTGGGGTGCACATGCCCCTTCGAATCAGCATTTTTGAATCTTTTGGATAAATGCCTAGAAGTGCAATTGCTGGGTTATAGGGTAGCCCTACTTTTAATTTTTTGAGGAACCTCCATACTGTTTTCCAGAGTGGCTGCACCAGTTTGCATTCCCACCAACAGCGCAAGAGGGTTCCCCTTTCTTTGCATCCTCATCAACATCTATCATTTCCTGAGTTGTTAATTTTAGCAATCTGGCAGGTGTGAGGTGCTATCTCATTGTGGTTTGATTTGCATTTCCCTCCTGATGAATGATGTTGAGCATCTTTTCAAGTGTCTGTTAGCCACCTGAATGTCTTCTTTGGAAAAGTACCTGTTCATGTCTTTTTCCCATTTCTTCACTGGATTACTTGTTTTTTGTGAGTGGAATTTGATAAGTTCTTTATAGATTCGGGATACTAAACCTTTGTCCGATATGTCATTTGCAAATACCTTCTCCCATTCCAAAGTTTGCAACAACTTAATATTATAAAAACCCTTAATATTAGTTACCATATTAATAGAGGTAGAAAAAAAGATCATATCACACGGTAACCTCCATAGATGCAGAAAAAATCTTCAGCAGAATTGAACATCTGTTCATTTTACAATCAGTAAAATATGAATGGATACCTGCTTCCCATAATAAAATACATATACTTCAGACCAAGACCACAGTATGTGGTCCTTTGTGGCTAACTTTTTCCACTCAGCATAATGTTTTCCATGTCCACCCATATTGTAGTACGTATTAGCATTTCATTTCTTTTCATTACTGAAAAATAATATTCAATATTATAATAATAGCAACATTCCATTGCTTGGAAATTTTGTTTATCCATTCATCAGTTGATGAACATTTGGATTGTTTCCACTTTTGGGGTGTTACAAACAATGCTGCCGTAATCATTCATGTACAAATCTTTGTGTGGACATATACATTTGATTCTCTCAGGTATGTAACCAGGAGCAGAGTCGCTGGGACATGTGGTAATTTGACATTTAACTTTTGAAAAATTATCAAACTCATTTCCACAGGGCTGTATGCCATTTTACATTCCCACCAGTGATACGTAAGTGTTCTAACTTCTCTACATCCTCGTCAACACTTGTTGATTATAGACTCCTTGATGGCTGTTTGCTTCTAGCCGTCCTAGTGAATAGAATATAGTATCTCATGATTTTTATCTGCATGTCCCTAACAACTAATGATGCTGGGCATCTTTTCATGTGGTTATTGGCCATTTGTATATCTCTTTTTGGGAAAATGCCTATTCACATTTTCTCCCAGTTTTTAATCGGGTTGTCAGACTTTTTATTGTTCAATTAAGCTTTTTTAAAAATTCTACTTTAAGTCCACTTTAATTTGTCTAATTCCTGCTGCTTACGATGCATATGGTTATGGGAGAATGATATAAATTCTTCATACTCTGACTGCCCACGCATAAAATGAGATATTACCAATATTACAGAATGCGTGTCAGGGTCAGGCACACATGAAGCATTTATCATGGTGACTGAACCATGCATGACAGGTATTTGGGAAGTGAGACTCGAATCTGAAAGGAACTCATTGACAGTAGAAAGAAACACGGTGTGAGTAGGATGGTATTTGGGGATGAGATAGCATTACAGAAATAATTAAGCCACATCTTATCTTTACTATTTTCAGTTGATACAGGAGAGACCTGATGTGATCTGTGCCGCATTAGATCTCGTCCTTGTGAGGTACTTCAGAAGGAAGGGTGTCCGGGGCTGTGTTGTAAATGTGTAATAGTACTCGTGCTTAAAATCCTGTCAAGAAGACTTACGAAATATGTTGAATCTGGACAGCATTAAATATCCGTAGAAGACACATCAAGTCACAGTATAATTACATAAGTGCAACAAAAAGTATGATACTGTGAGTGGATAGAAAGATTACAAAAGGAAAAAGATTACAGGACGCATTTAAACAGTACCAAGTTACTGTTATTTGAGATGCACGATTGTTTGGTTTGTATATGTTTTTGTCTTCATTTTGTATGGTTTTGTGATCAAAAATAGTGCCTGGGGAAAATGAGTTAAATGTTTTTCTTCATCAGAATTAAACTATTTTCTATTTTCTGCATTAAAATATTTTTGGCGGGACGCCCGACGGCTCAGTCCATTGAGCATCTGACTCTGAAGTTTGGCTTAGGGCATGATCCCAGGGTTGTGGGATCGAGCCACGAGTCAGGCTCCACACAAAGTGTGGAGCCTGCTTAAGATTCTCTCACTCTCTCCCTCTCTCTCTCTCTCTCAAATAAATAAATAAATAAATAAATAAATAAATAAATAAATTTCTTCAGCCATTTTGTTTACTTCTCGGTGAAACAGGAAAGAATCTTGAAACCAAAATTTCCATCTGTGGCTCAAAGGATTAAACCAATCCCACCAATATACTCCAATTGTGGGTGTTGTAACAATGAACAAGTGTGTGTCAAATGGATCATACCCTATTTGTTGTCCATGGGATATCAATAAATTGATTGACTGATGAAAGCTCCTGTTCCAATTTTCCATTCAATGGCGAGGTTGCTAAGCGAGGCAGATTAAAGTTGCTTCATCCATTGGCATTTGCAGAAATAGTCCATAGAAACGATAAAACTACATGTGCCTTTGTAAATTTCTGTTGGACCAGGTCACACGACTTAGTGAATTAACCTATCCCTAAGACATAAAAAGGACCTGAGTATACTCAGTGTAGGAGCTCCCCACCCAAGAAAAGAGCTGATAGCAGCGTTTGTTAAAATATTATTGGGCTTCAACAAAAATTATAAGGACCAATTTATTACGAGGTCATTATATTTTAACCCTCTTAGCTTTACGTGTGAAACTTCAAAGAAGCATTTTACAAGTTATAAGATTGTCCAAATACAAGGAAGGAATTAAAACTGACTTAAATTTAGAGTATGGCCATGACATAATTTTCCCTTACTCTTCTCCCCCAAAAGAATTAGAGGGCACATTTACAACGCAGCCCCGGACACCCTTCCTTCTGAAGTACCTCACAAGGACAAGATTCTAATACAGCACAGATCAAATCAGGTCTCTCTTCTATTAACTGAAAATAGTAAAGATAAGATGCGGCTTAATCAGCTCCTAGACTAGATGCAAATTATATTCTTCCTCTTCTATATAAACGTTATAAAGAGAGAATACTGTTATTCATTCAGCCTCATGTTATCTCTATCACTGAAAGGAAGAAAACATAATGATACTCATTTTCCAGGTTAAAAAATGAGACACGAAAATAATTAACCGTCTGACCTTGTGTCATAATGTGAATCGATGTGGCAAATCTGAGATATTCTGACACTCAAGCCACAGCTCTTTTCCAGACATCGTGCTCTGTTTTCTAAAATGCAGTTTCTGGAGCTAAGTTGTTTCCAACACTTGCATAGGAAAGGGAGAACGAAAAGCTTTTTGTCCTTTTCACTCGACATTTTTCTGACTTACTTTAGAAATATCAGTAGGTTAGAAATCGGACCAACTTCCCCCGGTTCTTGTTTTAGCTCTGTCTCTAACTAGCTGCGGAAGATCGCTCCGTCACATGATTGTTGGTCCTGTCCTCACCTTTCTCATTGATCACGTGATGATTGCTGTGGTGTCCTTAGCCTAACCACCTGTTGGTTCAGGAAAACAGCCAATCATGTATTCGACCATGGTTTGAAAAGTATAAAGTATTAGATCAAGTCTTGTGTGTTAATAACACAGCATCACTTACAAGTATTGTTCATAACCATGCCCTTTTCTGAATGCTCATAGCACTATCTACACCCCTCTTAGGATACTTATCACTTTTCACTTCATGTATTAAAACCATTGCTCTTTGGTATGCAGACCATAGTTTTTGATGACCAGAATCATGAGACTTTTATACCCTTATATCTCTGAAGTGTACCTCTTGCAATTAGTGAAAAGTTTGCCATAGATTGGATTATAACATAATTTGGATTATAATCCAAAAATGGATTGGACCATTTTTGCCATTGATGTAGACTGCGACATTGCCCACGTGACTGTGATTCATCCAAATCAAGAGCGTGCCCACAGTGACCTATGTGGACAGCAAGGGGATTTAGAGGACACTTTTTCAAGGGCATAGATATAGTCTAACTCTTGTTATCCTCTGTATGGAAATGGTTGCTGCCTCTTCATCGCCCCTTAATAATCAGAGTGAGTTAATGCCAATAGCATAGGGAAAAAAATAAGAATTAACTGAGGGTGAACACTCCAGTTGAAAAGTTTTTACGAGCAGAATCAGACCCATAAGCACAGAGAACAAACTGATGGCTGCTGGGGTTGAGGGGGAGGGATGGGAAAAATGGATGAAGAGGAGTGGAAGATACAGGCTTCCAGTTATGGAATGAATGAGTCGTGGGAATAAAAGGCACAGGGCAGGGAATGCAGCCAATGATATTGTGACAGCGTTGTATGGTGGCAGATGGCACCTACATTGTGGTCAGCACAGTATAATGTATAGACTTGTTGAATCGCTATGTTGTGCACCTGAAACTAACACAGCACTGTGTGTCAACTGTACTCAGTTAAAAAGTAAAAACAAGCAAAAATAAGGAAAACAGCTTTTACAGAAGCAGCTTGCTTGTTTGTTAGCTTTTAGTGACTGTATGTAAGTAAGTACGTGCTTGAATGGCCACAGTTATGCTTCAACATTCAAGGTGTTTTATATCCGAGGCTCTGTGTCAGCCCATAGCTTTGTATAATGATGTGTATTTCTGTGTTCTTACATTTAGGAAATGAGAATAACACTAACAACGGGTAAGTAAATAAGCCCTTTCAGTAGTCTGTTAATTGTTCTTCTGTGATGTGGGCGTGCGTGTGTGTGTGTGTGTGTGTGTGTGTGTGTGTGTGACTGTATCTGTGTGTGTACACATTGGCCTCTATGGGCACACAAAGCACTACTACCACCAGGCTGCTAGTGCTCTGAGTTGTGCTTCTAGAGACAAAGAAGATTTTGTGCCAATATATTCATTCCACTAAGCCCTTTTACAGTTGAGGGACACGCATTTCCCAGACAGCTGACGTAGGTCAGGAGGCAACTTGTCACCACTGAAAAACTGAAAAGTAATTGACCCGAGGATCAAAGTCCTTGACTTCAACTAAGAATGCCCAATCTCCGCGAGCAACGTGATTCATCCGGGAAGCAATGGACCAAGGTAAGCAACCTTGGTCTATCTCACTCCGTCTTCCATTTAATTCAGTTGTACACATTTTTAGAAGTTTAATTACCGTCCCTTTAAAAAAGGCTTGTTCACATCTGCAATCCTTCCTTTCAATTATCAGATTTGGCCTTCGAAAGGAGGGCATTCCAATTTCATAGCCAACACAGGATGCAATTTTACACTTGAAAATAATGGCGAAAGCTATCTATAATGGTACATGGAGACAGCGTTTTAGCCACAGAGGAACCATCACTTTACTGGCTGAAAAGGGACATTTGAGATGTCCTTCAGAGTTTCTAGGAAATTTTGGAACCGGATTTTGCAGATTAATATATTTTACTTAATGATATCTTTGGCCTGATAGATGTGGCAATTTGTTCATGGATTCACCAGGAATAAATGCTGTTGGAAGGAATAATTAAGATAGCAATCAGCTTCTGTTGACCGACCCATCACTATTTCCCTTCCTAAAACTAATCAAGCACGCTATTTGCTTTCACAGGACTGGTGCTATTGACAGGACAAAAGTTTTGAAGTTCAAGTGACATCCACGTGTATGTACCACCAGCATTCTTTCTTCTAGGCGTCAGTAAGAAGCTTTAACGATAAAATAAATATGAGATGCATTGAAATTGAAGTTTGTGCTTCCAAAACTGCAATTTAAGATTTTTCAGGTTCAAGTCATTTACAAGTGATCGAATGTGGTCCTTTATTTATAAAACTGCTTCTTAGAGAGTGACTCTCCTTATGCTAAGTGGGGGAAGGTTCCCCAATAAGACCCAGAAGCCTTTGCCCCATAGTCATAAACTCTACCACAGCAACCATGTCTCATATGTTAAAGATGTGTTGACAATGAGATAACACCTCACACCTGTTAGAATGACTAGTATCAAAAACACAAAAAATAAATGTTGGCGAAGACATGGAGACAAGGGAACCTTTGTACGCTGTGGTGGGAATGCAAACTTGTGCAGCAAGTTTTGTATTGTATATATACATATACATATATATGTATTGTATTGTATATGCATGTATTGTATGTATACATATACATATATATGTATACATATATATATGTGGATATATATGTATACATATATATGGATATATATATGATCTAGTGATCATAGCAAGTTTTAAATACATATCTTTATGCTCATTAGGTAATGAGATGATTGACTAGAGGTTTTCACTTCCTGTTATTGGCAGAGTCCAAAATGTCTAGATTTTAAAAGGCCACAGACCACATTACGCCTGTTCATTTCCCAGCTATTACATAAACAACATAAAGCAACAAATCTAGGTCAAAAGCACCTAGAGGCACTTTGCAAAGCAGCCACATGTGCACAGAACCATGTGGAGAGCATTACAAAGCTGGTTGAAAGCCAAAACTGAAGCACGATGACCTAATCCCATCTCATCCAACTGTGTGAACAGCTTTGCCACCAATCATCATACAAAAACAGGCTCGGATGTTAAAGAAAGGTATCTGCTAACTTTCTGGATGACATCTGGCTTTCAGGGCTCGGCTAACGGAGTGTACCATTCCAGACGCCGACTGTGCACCTAGAATTTTCTAAATAAAGTTAGTGGCATTTACTAGCCTGAATAACTTGAAATCTGGAGGAAAGGCACCTCGATAACACAACGTGCTTTCACAAATAGATTTTGGGAACAGTTGACAACATTCACGGGTGAGCCACAGATGACACGAAGACCGGAATGGACTGTCTGCTGAGCCCCAGCAGAAGAGGGATCCCGGTTCACTGTTCTGAGGCTACCTCTTGGTCCAATCTAAAACCCAAGTCAAATTCAACTGTAAAAATACATTCTAACTTATGTGAGGACATTGCTTTCTTCCTTGAGAGAATCAGTAACCGATTTTCCAAGTTAAGCATCGGACGGAGAATTCTCATTTATCTGCAGGCAGACTGCTCTGTTTTCCCACATATGTGTAGGTCACTCACTCACAGACGTACTTATTCCTTGATTCGGCAGATACGTAGTAAGGGACTGATCTTTGCTGGACGCTATTTTTGGGCCCAGAGTCACATAAAAGAAGAGAATGGTTCCTACCCCGTGACGCTGACATTACATTCATGTGCGAAAAGACAGGGAGTACACAGGCAAATGCAGAAGAACATAACATGTCAGGTGGTAATCAGTGGAGAAAAACGAAGGGGGAGAGTATCGAGTGCTGGGCGGGGTGGGTTGCTACTTCACAGGGAGTAGCCAAGGGAGGCCTCCAAGACATGGGGGCAGAAATGGAGCAGACGCGGGCAGGAAGTGAGGGTGAGACGTGCACAGAATCCTCGAGGAAGTGGGTTCCAGGCAGCGTGAGCAGCGACCGCAAGGGCCCTGAGGCAGGAGCATATCTGATATGTCGGGAAAGCAGCCGAGAGGTGCCCCAGCTGCTCTGAAGTGAGGAGAGTGGGGCAAGGTCTGACCCGAGTGCGTACGTGGGATCTTACATTTTGTTCGGTTGAATCTTTTCCTCCTTTTTCCTTGTCTCCCTCTTCTTGACTGCATCACCACCACCTGCGGGGCAGCTCCTATTATTAACCCAGAAGGCATCCTTCTGAGTTTTCCCTTTGATTATATCATTCTATTCAGACACACAGAGACTGTGTTCTTTTTCATGAAGTGAAATTCTCTACCTATCGCATGTCTCACTTAACCACATCAACCCTGTTTTCAGCATGTCCACGTCAGATGATAAAGTTTTATTATTTTCAAAGACCATGTAAAACTCCACGAATTGAAGAGATTCTGTTTTACAAAACCCTCCTCCTATCCATGGACATGGTTTCTTTTTGGGTTTTGCTACCATAAACAGAAATCCAATAAAAACCTTGAATATGAATTCTTATATACTGATGTCTTTGTTTTGATGGAATATATTCACTAGAATTGAACTGCTGGGGTGTGTACGTGTTTGTTAATATATATTGGTACCTTTATAGGAGCATTGTCTCCAATAGGAAATTATGGAAAGAGCGCAAGTTCCCACTGACTAATGAATGGATAAGGAAGATGCGATATAGATACACACATAGATACATATTCTACATATATGTGCCATAAAAAGAATGAAATCTTGCCATTTATACTGACATGGTCGAAGCTAGAGTATAATGCTGAGCGAAATGATCCAGTCAGAGAAAGACAAATACCACATGATTTCACTCGTGTGCAATTTAAGAAACAAAACAAACAAGCAGAGGGAGAAAAAAAGAGAAAGAGACAAACCAAGAGACAGACGCTTAACGGTACAGAATAAAGTGATGGCTGCCAGAGGGGAGGTGAGTGGGGGGATGGGTGAAAGAAGTGATGGGGATGGGGCGCCTGGGTGGCGCAGTCGGTTAAGCGTCCGACTTCAGCCAGGTCACGATCTCGTGGTCCGGGAGTTCGAGCCCCGCGTCGGGCTCTGGGCTGATGGCTCAGAGCCTGGAGCCTGCTTCCGATTCTGTGTCTCCCTCTCTCTCTGCCCCTCCCCCGTTCATGCTCTGTCTCTCTCTGTCCCAAAAATAAAAATAAAAACGTTGAAAAAAAAAAAGAGGTGATGGGGAGTAAGGAGGGCACTTGTGATGAGCACCGGGTGTCGTACAGAAGTGTTGAATCACGACATTGTACACCTGAAACCAATATTCCACTGTATGTCAACTAACTGGAATTTGCATGAAAACTTTTAAAAAATAATAATAATAAATCAAAAGAAAAAATGAGACAAGTGGTTATAATAATTCACGTTTTGCTAAGAATAGTATGAGGGATCCCTTCTCCTCATAACCTGCCAACAATAAATATTACCTTTACCAAAATGTTGTGCCTGTCTCAATACCCCTCAGGCTTTATTGGTGAGTACTGTTCCTTTACGTAAATAGACCTCGATTTGCCTATCTACTAATCTATGGATAGATATCTGTTTCCAGTTTGGGAATATTATAACTAAGGCTGCTGTGAGCATTACCTCAACAAGTCTTCTTGTGCACATGAATGTGTATTGCTCTTGAGAGAATACTTGTTGGAAAAATTGCTGGGTCATAGCACCAATTATCTTTACTTTCCTACAAAAATGTCACAAACGGTTCCTTAAAGTGTTTGGGTCTTTAAAAAGCCTCACCAGCAATGTCTGAGATTCCCCCCTACTCCACTGGGTCAACATCAGTCATTTGAATTCAGCCATGCTAGCTGATATGGAATTGTATCTCATAATGGTTTTAATTCACAAGTCCCGGATAACTAATTGCGTTGAGCACATTTGCGTGGCCTTGTTGGACATTCATATATTTTTGTGTGTGCACTATCTTTTCCAATCTTTTGCCTATGTTTAAAAATTGCCTTGCTAATCTTCTTTTTTCTTTTAGATTTGTGGGCATTTTTATACATGCTGGACGTGAGATTCTTCTCAGACGTATCTTTTGCAAGTTACATGGTTGTTTTCTTGATGGTGCATTTTTATCAGAAAAAAATTTTGTTTGCCCAGTCTACCGATATTTTCTTATGGCTAGTGCTTTAGGGATCATGTTTGAGAAATCTACTCACCTAAGAATATCTTCTTGTATTCTATTCCAGAAACCTTATCTGGCCTTATGTCCAGATTTTAGATTTATTTAGATTGTATATTTGGATCCATGATACATCTCAAATTAATATCTCCGTGTGGATGGAGCCAAAGTTCATATTTTTTCCAGAAGGATATCCAGTTTTTCCAGTATCATTTGGATTGGCTTTGATGTTTACTGGAAATCAAGGACCATACATTAGACCTTGCAGCCTTCTTATTCTGTTCCCCTGAACTATGTGCATCCCTATGCCCATATCACACACTCCTGATTATTGTAGCTTCAAGGTAAATTTTGAAATCTTGTACTGAAGGTCCTTCAACTTTTTTCTTTTTTTAGAATTATTTTGGCTGCATTCGATCCTTTGCATTTCCCTTACAAAAAAACGTAAGCATGAGCTTGTCAATTTCTTTACGAATGCCTGCGGTGATTATATTGAGATTGATTTGAATCTATAAATCAGATTGGGAAGCATGGACATACTAATAATATCGAACCTTCTAATCATTAATATAGTTGTATATCCATTTGTTTAAACCATTAATTTCTTTTAGCAATGATTTACAATTTTAAGAAAAAAGGTCTCATACTTCTTTAATTAGATTTACTCTTAGTATTTGATTCTTCTGTTCTTTTGTAAAATGAATTTAAAGTACAATATGCTGGTCTATACAAATTCATTGCTAGTCTGTCTATAAAATGCAATTGCTTTTATCTTTGTGGCCTTTTACTCTGTGAAGTTTCCAGATTCATTTTATAGTGTTTTCTACATACAAAATCATGTTGTCTTTGTCAAACTTTTGCAACATTTCTTTTACCTTATTACATTGACTAGGACTCTCAGTTGGATACAAATGGAAAAAGCAGACATCTTGCCATGGTTCCGGTCTTGGGGAGAAGTAGTTTAATGTTTCGATATTAAGTAGGAAGTTAGGTGTGAGTTTTTCACAGCTGCCTCACGTAAGATATAAGACGTTCCTTTGCAATTCTGGTTTGCTGAGAGTTTTTCCTCCTGAAGGGATGTTTGATTTTTCAAATATTTCTTCTGCGTCTATTGATATACTCACATGGATGGTAAGCGGTGAATTACCTTCTTTGGTTTTCATCAATCTTTGGTTTAAATCAACCTTACATTCCTGAGCTAAATCCCGCTTCTCATAATATATTATCTTTTCTGTATATTGCTGGATTCGATTTGCTAATATCTATCTACATTCATGAAGTAAATTGTTTTGTAAATTTTTATTGAGCATTTGTCGTGTTTGGGTATTGAGGGCATGCCTCATAAAACAAATCTGGAGGTTTTTTTCCTTCTCCTTTATTTTCTGAAAGACTGTGTGTGAGAGTGGTATTTCTTTCTCGATAGAACACACCAGTGAAGCTACCTGAGCCTGGAGTTTTCTTTGTGGATAGGGTTTCATTACAAATTTAATTTCTTGTTATATTTTATTTTGTTTTCTTTTAAACTTATTGTCAACTTAGCGAACATTCAGCGTAGTTTTGGCTTCAAGAGTAGATTCCCGTGACTCATCACTTACACACATCACCGAATGCTCATCGCAACAAGTGCCCTCCTCAATGCCCATCACCCATTTCCCCCAACCTCCCAACCCCCACCTCCATCAACCCTCAGCTCCTAAGGCTGTTTGCAGAGTAGAAACTGGCTCTCTCCGTAGTTCTCGCTCCCCAGTCCCTGGTCTGGAGAGGTTTTTCTCTTGTCCAAACACAGTATCACACTTCTCTTCCTTTTGTCTTTCCAAAGAAGGGGTCCCCTCCCCTCCGTGCCTATGCCCCTGCTCGCTGCTTTATCTCTCCCAATTCATATACACGCACCTCTGTCTCACCAAGCTGCCTCCATCCACCTGTCGAGATTTTTCTGTCACTCTGCAGACTGTGTTTCTGGGTGTCCCCAGTGTTCTGACCTCAATGCAGCTGTGTTTGGGGAACGAGGGAAACCCTGTTCCCTCTACTTCTCCACGATCTTAATTCCTTCCCACAAATTTAATGTCTTTCACAAATTTGAACTGTTTCTATTTTCTGTCTCTTCGTAAGTCTTTGGGTAAGTCATGTTTTTCAAGGAATTTATCCATTTCATCAAAGCCAATGGACTTGTTGGCAGAAAATTATTCATAACATTTTTAATGATATCTTTTTTTCATTATTGATATTCGTAACTTGTGTTCCCGGGTGTTTTTTTTTTCCCTTGATTAGTCTTGTCAGAAGTTTACCTCTTTCATTCATCTTTTAACTACCTTGCCTTTGTTATTCTTTTTCTAATGTTTACATTTTACTTCACCGGTTTCAGCTTTTATGTTTGTTTTTTCCTTTTTTCTACATGCTTAAAGGATAATTTGTTGTCCTATTACTACCTTCTGAATATGGAAACGTAGAAAAGTAATTTCGGACATACCTTCTTTCCTAAAATGAACAACGAAAGCCATATATTTCCTTGAAGCAGGTCTCGATTGGCATCCTACAAGTTTTGATACATTAGAGGTTTTGTTTCGCATTTTCCAAGTTTTTTTTAATTTTAATTCCAAAATAGAAATATACAGTGTGATATTAGTTTCAGGTGTACAAGATAAGGATTCAACACTTCTGTCCATCACCTTGTGCTCATCACAACCAGTGCACTCCTTAATCCCTCACCTGGGGATCTAGGTTTTCATTACCATTGCCTTGAAAATATTTCCTTGTTTCCCTTGTAATTTCCTCTTTGATACAAGGAACACTGAGCACTACGTTGTTAAATTCCCAAGTTATTTCAGAATTCTCCAGATATGTTTTGGCTACCGATTTCTAACTTAATACTGTTGCGATGCTGTACCGTGTCAATCTTTTGGTATCTCTCTCTATCATGACTTGAGTTGTGGCATAGCCTATGATTTCATGTGCACTTGAAGAGAGAGAATGCCTCAGAGTTGCCGGTTTTATGGTTCTATCAGTACCAACTAGGTCATGTTACCAGGATCATTTAAATTCCCTATTTGCTTAATAATTTTTCTTGAACTTCTCTAAATGATTGAGAGAGGGGCATTAAAATTTAGAATTATGATTCTAGGTCTGTCACTTTCTTCTTTGACTTCTTCCAAATTTTGTTTCGTAGATATTAAAGATCTCTTAGTAGACGCAGGCACATTCAGGATGTTTCTGTCTTCTTAATAAATCCGTCTTTGTGACTTTATGCCATGTCTCATTTTTATTTCTAGTAATAGCTTCTGTCTTAAAATCTGCTTTGTGTGCTCTAAAGATAGCTAGACCAGTGTTATTACCCTTAGGTTTTGTGTGGCTAGTGTAAAAAACTGAATTTTTATTTAGTTCCTTTTTACTTAATTAAGATGTAAATATAGGGGCACCTGGATGGCTCAGTTGGTTAAATGCCCACCTCTTGATTTCAGCTCATGAACCATGAGATCAAGCTTCCCCAACAGGCTCTGTGCTGGCAGCACGAAGATTCTCTCTCTCTCTCTCTCTCTTTCCGTCTCTCTCTACTCCCCCCCCCCCAACTTGAGCATTCACACACAAGCACTCTCTCTCTCAAAATAAATAAATATTTAAAATGTAAATATACGGGCGCCTGGGTGGCTCTGTCTGTTGAGTGTCCGACTTTGGCTCAGGTCATGATCTCGTAGTTCATGGGTTCAAGCCCCACGGCAAGTTCTGTGCTGACAACCCAGAGCCTGGAGCCTACTTTGGAGTCTGTGTTTTCCTCTCTCTCTGCCCCTCCCCCCACTTGTACTCAGTCTCTCTCTCAAAAATAAATAAACATTAAAAAATTTCTTTGTGTAAACATAAGTAGCTACATGTGGCTAGTGCCTAGTATAGTGAGCAGCATACCTTTAGAGATTAGAATATGCATCTTTACATTACCATACTTAGCTTTGTAAATAACATTACATTACTTCGTGAGGAATGTAAGAAATTTACAAACCTATAATTTCATTTATCCTCCTCTTGCCTATAATGCTCTCAGTGGACCATATCTCTCTTTCATAAATGCTATAAAACACAGTATATGTTGTCATTTTTCCTGCTTTAAGCTGTTAGTAGTCTTTTTCTGATCCCAGCGTGGTTTTGGAAGAATTCTCTTAGTTCTCTTGCCCTGCTCTCTGGCTACAACACCTGAAAGGCTGTGGCGCCTCAACTAGGCACTGCTTCTGGCTTTCCGAGGGTGCTGTGTGGGCAGGGGGAATGCCCCCTGTGCCCCAGGAAAGATGAGTCTCAGCTCTCCTGCCTCACCCCCAGTCCCTTGTTGTGTGACCACAGGCAGCCTGGGAAGACCCAGGGACAAACTGGCCAGCGGAGGCCGACTCACACTAGGGCAGCAGTTTCTAAAAATTCTAAACTCTCATGCCAGCCTATAGGAAACTATCCAAAGCTTATTAAAAGCTGGCTGTTTCTCTAATTTAAAAAATATTTTAGGGGCGCCTGGGTGGTTCAGTCGGTCGAGCGTCTGACTTTGGCTCAGGTCACGATCTCGCGGTCTGTGAGTTCGAGCCCCGCATTGGGCTTTGTGCTGACGGCTCAGAGCCTGGAGCCTGCTTCCGATTCTGTGTCTCCCTCTCTCTCTGCCCCTCCCCTGCTCATGCTCTGTCTCTCTCTCTCTCTCTCTCTCTCTGTCAAAAATAAATAAACAATAAAATTTTTTTAATAAAAAAAAATAAATAAAAATATTTTAAAACTTTGACTTTGGAGCTTCTCCGATCTGTTTTGATTACTGAGATATGAAAGGCATTCTCACACAACTTTCTACATTCTGACCAGTGGCAGAAGCCCCTCCATAGATTTTTGCAATAACTTTATTTTCATGGTTTCTGGTGTAATTACTTTGGTTCTAGGGTTATCCAGAAGTTTCTTCATTAAGTTCTAAGTATTCAAATTCTTTTGTTTTTATTATTTATTCTGAATGTCATGGGCTTGTGATTAGAGAAAGTAATGTATAAAGTGTTTACTTTTTGAACGTTTTTGTAAAGTCCTTTCTGGCATTAAATGCGTAAACGCTTTTTGGAAGTGTTCCGTAGACATACCAAAAAAAAAAAAAAAAAAAAAAAAAAGAAGCAGCCCAAGGTGTTTAAATTGCATTCGTTATTTCGTCAATAGCCTTATTTCCTTTGTGCTACAGGATCTGTTCAATTCTGGAAAAGATATATGGAAATGTCTCTCTGTAATTGTATTTTTAGCAAGTTCTTCTATTTCCATTCTGTTGCCTCGTATGTTTCACCGCTCTGTGCTTTAGCAGATGCAGTTACAATGGTCCTTACTTCTTTACACACTGCAGCCTTTATCGTATAGCTGCCTTTGCAAGCAAAATAAGACTTGGCTTAAACTCTTAGTCTACTTAGTACTTTTAATCTGAAATTCCGTCTTCTCTGATGATGTGCGCTTTTTGCTGTCATTTACCGATATCTCTTTGCTTATTTTTTTTTAATTTTTTTTTCAACGTTTTTATTTATTTATGGGACAGACAGAGACAGAGCATGAACGGGGGAGGGGCAGAGAGAGAGGGAGACACAGAATCGGAAACAGGCTCCAGGCTCCGAGCCATCAGCCCAGAGCCTGATGCGGGGCTCGAACTCACGGACCGTGAGATCGTGACCTGGCTGAGGTCGGACGCTTAACCGACTGCGCCACCCAGGCGCCCCTCTTTGCTTATTTTTTAAAATTTTTTTAAAAAGAAATCTGTTTTATCCCCCTGTTCCTTGATGGACCTATGTCTGGGAGTTTAAACGAGTTTAGTAAATACCCGCAGGTGTGTGCACACACACCTGCGTGCACACACATGGGTTTGCTCATGCTGGCGTACGTGTGACCATGCATGGAGGCACATGCATATGTATTTTTCTTTTCATGCCTCTCCATCCTCACAATGGAAGCTGTGGACGGATGCTCTTCTTACACACGTTTCTGCCTCTTCCAGCCTTTACGAGTTTGTTGAATAAAGTACGCATCCTCTACAACGTGCCAGGCTGGAAGGCCATCTGATCCGGAGTATCGACGACTCCCCATCTTCTGCGTCACTATGAGTGGGGACATAATTTCAGTGGACAGATGCTGGCCACATGCATGTGACACTTTTTTTCTTTTGCAACTTTATCTACAGTACCTCGTTTTTACATTCTAAAAGAAACTCTGAAGATGATAGAGCTGACTATTATACTCATCGTATAAATTTAATTCAACGGGTGTTTACTGAATGCATATATGTGCCAGGAACTTTCTAGGCTGGAATGGCCCGCCTTCGTCTCCCCACCGGAGAGTGCTGTGCTGGAAGTTAGAGCCCGATCTTTGTCTTTTGTGAGAAGATCCAAAGCTGGCCAATTGGGAGCTTAAAATAGACACTGAATAAATACTTTCAGTTACCAGTAAGCACAGATTTGTAAAGGGTAAGAGCCCAGTTATGTCCGTGTAAAGACTTGTGGCCATTCAAAAACAAATAACTTTCTGGATAACATTCGTGCCCTTCTGTTATCTCATAACCCTTTGTATAAACTTATATTTAAGTTGTATTTGCTGTCCAACGATTTATCTCCTGCCCTAGTCTCTGAGCTCCAGAGTTCAGGGATCCTGCATACATAGTCGTTTTTGTACTGTTCTCCATTCTTCCCTCGCCTACCTTCACCATCCGGAAACAGCAGAGCAGAGACATTAAGAGGTCTGGGCCTGGATAGACTGCCTGGATTCAAAGCTCTGCTCTGGCACTTACTTTGTGATACCGGAAAAATTATTTAATCATCCAGCCCTCCTCCTGCTCATCTGCAAGACAGTGATCAAAACGCATCCCCTAGGTTTGTGGTGCAGGTGACGTGAAATAATATTTGCAAAATGTTTATCACAGAAGAAATTCAAATCAGGATTAGTGTCATTTTCTGACACACAGAGGGCACCCACTAGCTGAGGTATGATTAATAAGCCAGTTGAAGAGTGTGGAAACACGGGGCGCCTGAAATTTCCCTGGGTGGCCGAGAAGGACCCTTATCACTCCCAATAAAACTGCTCAGCGGGCCTTGCTTACCACCATAGGTCATGGCTCGGCAGAGATGTCCTGCAGCTGCTCTCCCCAAGGGACAGCCACTACCCAGGGCTGTCACCACGCAGGAAGGCAGGAGACAGCCCTGCACAGCCATGACCTCCCCGGGATCTCTGATGCCCTGGGTGGTGACAGCTCCACTGAACACATAGGTGAGTACTGAGATGTGGGTCAGGCTGGACTCCAGCGAGAAGGTGGCACAACCTGATGGGACAGGGAGCTTGAGGAATAAGAAACCATTTCTCTTGTTAGTGAAGAAACCCATGTTCCGCCACGGGAAGAACCAAGAATTCCAGGCTGCGGTGAAAAATGGAGATGAGTTCGCAGAAATCCAAATTGCCAACCCCTCGCACCTTAACCCTAACCCTAACCCTCTCGCGTGTTTCCCAGACTGCCGTGTTCTAACTAGTGTGGAGTAGACAGAAGCCACAGAGAATTCATAGTCTTAACGTGGTCAATAACGACTGAAATGACAGTTTCCTGGTTAAGATTGCTCAAATGACAGAGCACAGGCCTGAAGCTTCCAATCTCTTCCCCCTTTGAGTCTTGTGCCCCCTCGGCTGCAGGGCAGGGGTGTGACCACTGAGAAAGAACAGGAAGCCCCCTTGGGAGGTGGTGGCTGGGGCAGGAACAACTCAGCACAGGACCAGGAGCCTGCAGGAAAGGCCAGCTTCACGGCGCCCGGAGGCGTGCACACACTCAAGAAGAAGCCAGCGATAGAGAGCAGCCTATGATGGCTTTTCCATATACCGCCTACACACACACACACACACACACACACACACACACACAGACCTAACCAACAGCAGCTTCTTTGCAGTGTCGGTTTATCCATCCTTCTCCCTGAAGGGACAAATAAGTGGGTAATTCAGGACAGCAACAAAATACGTTGACTCTAAAGTCGCCCACTGCACTCCGACACTCACACCCAGGGCAGGAATGAAAGCTTTCTTCTAGGTGGAAATGTGCAGAAAGAGGTGAAGAAGTTCACCCCTAAACACACTGTGCACAAGACCGGCGTGTGAAGCCCATGAGCAAGTGTCCACAGGGCCCCTTTGGCCAGTGTGCCAGTGCCTGTGCCGGGGGCTGTGAGTGTGACAGTGGAGGTCCTTGTTCCCACTGCCAGAGAGCCCTTCACACGCCCTGTGCTGCAGCATCCCCCCACGGTGGCTAACATCCCCCATGGCGGCTACTGCGGTTCAATAATCCCTTTGGACAGAATCTATAACATAAGGAAGGTGTCAAAGAGGTTTTTAGAAAGGCTTTCCACCCTTGTAGGAAAGTAAGGAATAATATAAAATGGACAAGGAGAGATTGCCTCCTGCGGAGCATCCCAGGGGTCCCATCCAACTTCCTCCTGATGCCCTAAGAATCAAAGAGAAGGCTACGTCCCACTCAGCATGGCGATTTGCTGAACAATTTGGAAGCTGAACAACATGAGAGGAAGAGAGCAGGATTCAAGTTCAAACCATTGCGTGTGGGCGGGGTCCTGATTCTGACTTGGACCTACACCTGTGTAACCTTCTTCCTTATTTTCATGGAGACTCTTTCCCTCCTTCACAGATCTTGATTTATAGTCCAATCAAGTGGGGAAATGTTTCTGAAAGCACATTTTCCCTACATGTAGTCACATGGGTCTGTGATATGAATGAATGAAAAGCATCAATAGACACAGTGAGGGGATATAAATGTGGAGACTCAGAAAGGTAGGGAGGAGGGTAAACAGAGCAGGAGGCAGTGAGTTATGCGAGCCACGGAGGTTCACATCCCCAGGAACCTCAGAATTCCCTGGAGAGGTAAAGCTATGGATGGTCATGCCCTTGTAGTCCAGGGATCCCACAAAAGGTGAGAAGCTCGCCCACTTACCTTTGCCCTTTTTGTAGGGGCAGGGTAATATACCCATCCACCTCACTTTATTTCCTCTCCCAGCCCGACTGCTCTAGAGACTCTGACAGTCCATGATCTGAAAATAACTTGAATATGTCTGAGTATTTACCGGGAGTCTAGGTGAATTGAAGTTCAATTTTCAGGCTTATCTTCTTCAGTAGGCCTGAATCTTGGGCTATCTGAGACCTATCTCGGTAGTAATGAAGAAGAAATGGAGGAGTGTTGATTATCAATCCACAGATCCAGCCTGAATCTTGTTTCTGAGCCCATCTGTCAGTCCTTCAACTCAGTCATTTTCTCTACAACTACCTGCTGAGCCTGGCCCACGTGTAGTCACTGCACTGAGTACTGGTAACCCATGTGGTAGCCACTGGTACTTACCGGTGAGGGAGGGAGAGTCGGCATCTGTAATACATTAGCCCTTTCTGCTAGAAAACTGGACATTGTACAGTGGAGATTCTACTTTGCTCAGAATGTTCAAACGATCTTGCATATACTTGTTGATTTTCATGAAGAATACTTAATTTTTAATATTGAGGAGTCTGGAGAAGAAAGTTTAAAGGCCGGGCCCTGACCAAACTATGAATACATCCCTAGTACTTCTGGATAAAAGTTGAGAAGTCCCAAATTCACATATTGCCAGGACATAATTATCTCATGTCTGCTCTATGCCTGACATGCTTTCTAGCTATTGGGAATGCACGGCGTGTCCCAAGTGCATAATATGCAAGAATGCTTGGCATGTGACAGAACAGAGATGCTATGGGTTATAAACACTATTTTGAACCTATTGTGTGCCAAATAAATATTGCACTGCTCAACATTTGAAAGAGCTTAGTTCCCAGCACCAAGAATAACCACCAGCTTCTCTCTCCCAGATGATATTCCAAGATGGGCTGCCGATCCCACAACGCAAGTTATTAGCCATTCCTATGGAACCCTGAGAGGTCTTCCGCTGATTTCCCCCCAGTGTGAAGCTCCAAGTTTTGATCAGAATGCATTACGGTCGCTGAAGCCCAGTTTTTTTCGGATGGCAAGAACTGATCTCAACGATAAACAGGGGCCCCCAAATGCTGATGAAAGAACACATGAGGCGAGCACATCCAGAATAGAACTCCTACAATTCGAACCGCAGTCAAATCAATATAAGTCAGCCTAGGACAGATGTTGGAACTTATTAGGAAGCTGTTCTACCCCTTCCAACATAGGGGACATCTGTTGTTCCTTGGCCACCCAGCTTCCGTTCGCCCTGCTTCAGGGAAGAGCATCTTTATTTTCCTTCTGGGAGGGCGACCAGCAGTGTTTGTTTGACGCTGGGGGCTTCCTAGAACTCAGATCTGTACAGTGCTAACACCAGGATGGTCCCCTACAAAGCAGGAGATTTGGTCACCCTAGTCCTGATGCAACACTATTTCCGTGCCCTGATTTATACGGGCCAACAGATTTGGCTCTGCTCCTGGTTCAGGAACCTCTAGGACATTTTTCAGCTATCAGGTAATTAAAGTATTTTACCCTACTGGCTTTCATCTGAACAGATGTAGTGTCTGGAGCTGCTGAGGCCATCTTGCTGTGACACGTGGGAAATTTAGAAATGGAGGGGCGCCTGGGTGGCGCAGTCGGTTAAGCGGCCGACTTCAGCCAGGTCACGATCTCGCGGTCCGTGAGTTCGAGCCCCGCGTCGGGCTCTGGGCTGACGGCTCGGAGCCTGGAGCCTGTTTCCGATTCTGTGTCTCCCTCTCTCTCTGCCCCTCCCCCGTTCATGCTCTGTCTCTCTCTGTCCCAAAAATAAATAAACGTTGAAAAAAAAATTAGAAAAAAAAAAAGAAATGGAGCCAAACCAGGGGAAGCAGAGCCAAAAAATGAAGACACAGAAGCTAAAGACTGGTGATGTAATTTGAACACTCGAATCAATCTGTGCTTAAAACAAGACTACCTCACAGTTATATTACCCTGCAAGTTTACTCCCGTGTAAATCAACATGGTTAAAAGGAAATTTCTAGATTTACTCATAGATATTTATTTTTAGTGTCTGGTAAGTATAAGGAAACTGCCAGATATACCCCCAACTCTCAAGGGGTTCACATTTATTTATTTATTCATAAGACAGAAAACAAAATAAGTAGAAACTTAAGGTGGTGCTGAGTGGTGCCGTCAGTAAGTACCCCTAGGTTCTGGGAAATTGATTTGATCTGAGAGGATCGGGGAAGATTATTGAACTTTAAGCCCACATGGGCTTTTCTACAGGCAGAAACAGAAAAAGGGACTTCAAATGGAGGTACCTGTCCCTTATCACTGCAGGTAATCATGTGTGCCCTGCTGGATTGTAAGCCCCCGGGGGCAGTAGATGTGCCCAGCCCCATCCCCAGAAGAGTGCAGGGGACATCCAAGGTACCCAATAATGACAAGTGAATGAATGACAATATGCTTTCATGGTGCCTTCTAAGGATACAGAGTGGATAGATGAACATCAAGTAAATCCCTGGAAATATTAATCTAGCATTGGCATATTACGTATTACATATTGGCAAGATGCAATGGCAGAGAGTAAGTCCAGACTAAGGAGAGCAAAGCATGCTGGTCTATACACTCTAGGGAGGATGTCCCTTCCCCTATAAAGCAGCTACATCCTGCATAAAACAAGTGTTGTATTGCATTGCTGGGTGTATAGGAAGTAAAACAACAACAACAACAACAAATGCTAGGTCAGTCGATGAATTTCATAGATTTGGTCCCCAAAACAGAGGTTGAGACGATGATTAAAACATAGGTAGCTTATCAGGAAGCACCAACTGAATACCGCTCACCATTCTGCACCAGAGGATCCACAGTTATGAATTCCTGATTCCTCCAGTGGTTACGTCCTCACCCCAATGAAAGCAGAAACAAACTGCAGCAAAGCGAAGAAGAACTTTATTGGTTAGTACAACCAAAGTTGGAAGTGCAACAGTTTTTGGAATGCCAACCCAGGCAAAAGAGGAAACATCTATTTTTCTGAAGACCTTATAGAACACTAAAGCTCGGTCTCAGTAAAGCTCAGCTCACACTGCTTTTATACAGAGGCTTGCTCTCTTAGCAGAAGGTGGCTTGAAGTTCCAGTGTCTCATGTCAACGCCTTCCGATTTCACCTGTGGCACCCTGTAGTCCTACTGAGCATACTGTGGAAATATTACTTGTTTTCTGTGAACTTTCTAATACATCTGTAGAGACTTTTGAAAAACTGAAAACAGCCAGAAGGTACGAGGAAAGATTCCCTGTTTGTTTTCATAGCTGATGTTTGGGTGGACCAAGTAACAGTATGAGAAAAACTTCACAGAGTCTTTTCTGATTATTCACCAGCCCCTCCAACCTGCTTTATCTTTGGTGATAATTTATCATCAGCACCACACAGAAAAAATTAAGTTGAATCTTTGAAAGCAGTCATTTGGGGTTTGGCCACAGCATCTGAGTTTCTGATCCAGAGTATCATAGATTTGATTCCATCTGACGAAGGCCACCACTGGGTAAAACGTCACTGATGAATTTTTGCTAAGTGCAGTGTAATGAACCTTGCAGAATTCGGTATTGTACATAAAAAAATATTGTCTTTTGTGAAAACTTGGTGAAATAAAATGTGCAGAAACCTTGTACTTTTTTCTAGTAGAAATTAGATGTTCCTTGTCATTTTATTTCAATGACACGAGGGTCTTCTACTCATCTCTGCTTGCCCAAGGTGAAGGGCATATGAATTCGGCTGAGAGAGTGTCCTGGGTCTGCCATGATTCCACCGTGGACAGATATGATCTCCCACTGTTACCACTATGAGACACCTCTGCATGGACCCTGCCTCTTCCCCAGGATTCTCATTCAAGATTTTTTAATTCAACAGCATTCAAGGCTTTGAGATTATTAACTACCCATACAAAAGACAAAACTCATCAGTTTTCTACTTACTTTTATATATTATCTAACTTTGATACAATTTACGATAAAGTTACAGAGAACCTAAAAAACCAATGATAATGACTGTGTTGGTTACCAATGGCTTCATACCATCAAAACTAAGTGGCTTAAACCAGAGTCATGATTTCTCTGCACTCTTGTTTGGCTGGCATTGTTTCTGCTGTCTTTCCACAAGTGCAGTGGAGTTTGGATGGTTTGTCCGGGCCTCAGTCAAGTACGTCTCTGGAGGACTGGCCACACATTCCACGTGTTCTTTCCTGCTGGGATTCTTTATAGGGTGATCTGAGGCAGCATTTCAAGAGAGTGAGAGAGAAGCTGTCAGGTCTTTTGGAGCATAGGCTCTGGAACTTGCTCCATGTCACTGTTGTCACATTCTAGGGTCCTAACAGGTCACAGAGCCTTCCCCAGGAACTAGACTCTATGTATCGATGGAAAGCATGTGAAGTCACATTGCACAGAGGCACATAAAGAATGAGGGAGTTATGGCAACCACCATCACAAACCATCTGCCCCTCTTATCCTCTGGCCACAGGAATTCACCCTTCTCCTGAAGAGTAGACATCTCTTCCTTCCCAAGACCCCTAAACTCTCATCTGATCATGGCCACAGACTCAACATTCATAATCCCTGTCCTGCATTAAGGACAGAGGCAGATGAGAGAATCTCTAGAGTAGCTTCTTGGATGTGGTCCTTCATAATCTAAGGGCCCAGGGACTTAAGAAAAGTTTCCTACCACAAAAACACAACTTAAAATGGTGATATGGGGCAGGAAAATTTAAACAGACATCCATGCAAAAGGAAGAAGTTAGGGTACAAAGCCATCAGTGCTCTGTGGCAAATCCAAATCCAGGTAGACGTGTCATCGGGTGTCCCCATTCTGGCAAAGGATGAGGTGCAGATGAGTCTGGTTCCATTCCATGACGGTGGTTTTCTCAGCCCTAATCCTCTGTTCTTCTCTGCTCTTAGCTCTTCTTTCTGAGGCATCTTTCCTTTCCAACCGGAAATGGACCCTGTTTGTAGCCAAGTAGCTTTCCAGCCTGCTCTCTTCCAGAAAACTTGGGGTTCCAGAAATCTCTTTTCATTTTGAACTTTCTACCCCTATATTCCAATTGGGCCAAGACTCATACGACTCCTGAAACTGTGCAGTTCACTCTGAGCCCTACATTCCACAACCAGAATTCTTTTTAAGACAGACCTCTTTGAATTCGGGGTCTGTGAGATTCTTGTGGGATAATACCTTTAAGATTTTTGTCTTTTAAGAGGTTTTGGCATGACCTTAAATCTTTCCGTATCACAAAAGGATAGCCAAAACCTTGATTTGACCTTTACCCTGTGAGGCTACTTCCTCTTTCTAAAAACCTTGTGACAGTTGGAGAGACTGGAAACGTGGTAAATGAGAAACAGCTTTATTTTCCAACCCAGAAAGTACTGTATCTTCTATATTCTCTCAAAATTTTGCTTGGAAGTTGAAAAGTTCTGTTTATAGCATTTCTCTAGCGTTTTGCATGTTATCGTACACAGATAGAAGTCCCCAGCTGGCATTTTCAACATTATTTCAAGAGATCTCCTGAGGCAGAGACACAAGTTCATTGAGGGACATTTCCTGTCTTCCTAGTTGGTACAGGTGACGTATTTGCCAATTATTCCATTACATGACACAGGTCATGTTTTGCCAGCCTTAACAAAAGAATTTTCTCACACGTGTTTCAGCCTCTACCAGCAGTTCTAATAGCCTCCTCACCACTTTTCCAGCATTGCCCATTGCCCAGTCCCAAAACCAGTGACACTTGTTTTCAGTTTTTCTTCATAGCGTCCCACTTGCGGTACCAATTTCTGTGTAATTATTTATGGCTGTGTAACAAACACTCCCAAACTCAACAACCCAAAACAATCATGATGTGTAATTTCCTGTGGATTTGTTGGCTGGCGGACAGTTCCTCAGCTGGTCACCCCTGCTTAGGAGGCTACAGCCAGCAAATGGCCTGGCTCAGCCTAGGTGACCCATCAGAGTATCATTTACATGTTGGGGCTCTCATCGTGCTAGTCTAGAGCTGCCGGGATGGCCAGGCTTCTCTTGTCACAGATTTTTCTTCGTTACAGATCTCTTTACATGGTCATCTTTACAGACCATGAAAGAACAAAAGCTACAAGGTCTCCATGTCAGGCACATCACTTTCTGCTGGTCAACACAGGTCACATGACCACCCAAGACTCAAGAGGTGGAGATTCCACCTCCTCATGGGAAGATTATCAAGGTCACATTGAAAAACTACAGGGGCACAAGGAGGAGAGGAGACATTAAGACTGTCTTTCCAAATAATCTACCACGGTAAGGAGAGATATGAAGTGATGCGGTCTGATGCATTTCCCACCGATTACCCCTCCTCACCGTCTGTGAGGGGACACACCGGGAGGCTTAGTGCATCCATTCGACACATAAGACTTCCTTGGGCAGGCTAGAAAGAAAAAAACTATGCCTTCGAATGATCCTCGGGCAAGAGGAAAGAGGGGAGAAGGCAAGTTTCTTTTCCTTGCCCCTTTCATTTCTTGTTTTCCCATGCTCAAGGTTTACCCAGTGAAAAATTAATTGTCCCTTTGGATTGAGTCATCTGTCCCCTGTAGGGTCCCCTCTAGATGCCAAATCCCACACCCCATGGGACAGCAGGCTTGTGGTCCTGGGGTGCAGACTGATTCTGCAACCAGCATAGACAGAGCATGATCACAGCTCAGCCAGAAGGCAGGACAGCACCTTGGGAAAAGACAAGGCTGTCAAGAGGATCTGAGGGATGCATACATGTGTTTCCATCGTAGAAACATCTTGAACTGAAGGTGAAGGCAAGAGTCTATATGACAGGCAGGATTCCCATAAAAGCAGATATTCATATAAGTATTAGGGTAGGAGGATACAGCCAGAACAAAGATGAAAGAGCTAAATTTGATTAGTCTTAGAAATCAAGGACATCCCTAATTTTTGAGGGAACTGGAAAGGAGCTGGGCATAGCACACCCAATAGAAGAAGTAGTCGTGGGGCACCTAGGTGGTTCAGTTAAGGGTCTGACTCTTGATTTTGGCTCAGGTCATGATCTCACAATTGTGCTCTCACAGACTGGGCTCTGTGCTGGGCGTGAAGCCTGCCTAAGATTCTCCCTCTCCCTCTCCCTGTACCCCTCCCCACCTCAAAAAATAAAAAGAAGAAGAAGAAGGTGTGAATCCTTTCTAAAGACAAGCATTCTCAATTTCAAGCCCCAGTTTTTCCACAAGGAAAAATAGTTAATTACTAGATCGGAAAAAAATATCACCAGGCACAGAAAAGATCATCCACCCTGACTGTAAGTCAACAGAAATAACAAACAACAGATGTAGATTCCGGAAGCTTTGGCCTTGGAATCACCAGATACAAGTATGTAAAACAACCAGGAATGAAATGTTCTGGAGATATCACAAAGTCAGCAAGGTACAAGAGACTCTCAAAAATAAACAGACAGGTTTGGGAACCATCTAACTAGAACTTGTAGAATATTAAAGATGATGAAACTTTAAAGATCAGAGAATGGATTAACAGCAATTCGAGTACAGCTCAAGGCAGGATGTGTGGAGCAGCTGTAGTAGTCTGAAACCAATGGGTAATCTGTAGATTAACAATCTATGTACAAGCCCTGTCAGCCAACAAATGTGTACCCAAGGAAATGATGTTTTAATAATAAATGTTAATAATGGAGTTTTCAGATAAACAAGAGTGAGAAGAAGGAGGTGGAGATGTATCTGAGGTCCCGAGTGGTCCGTAAATTGGGATTTCCTGAAAGAAAGCCATGGAAGCTGAATCTTATGATTGGCTTGAGTTCACTACACAACTGCTGTGAATTTGGCAAGATGCATAAAACACTGTTTTTATGTCCAACATTAAACAAAGCATGTTTTTCTAGGGTACAGCTAATGCAAATTTTGAACTGACTTGTCCTGTGATGTGTTTTGTCTCTAGATTAAAGTATGAATGGCCAGGTGTCATTTTCAGGGCAATCTCCACCCCCCCAACCCCACCCCCACTAATGACACCAAATAAATACTCAACATGTTCAAAATTGGGCTGGGCTCCACTAATATCAGACAAAATTGACTGTAAATCAAATATTTTCACAAGAGACAAAAAAGGACATTGTATATTGATGGAAGTTTCAATTCACCAAGAAGATATAACAATTATAAACATGCATGGACCAAACAAGAGAGTCTCAAATTATTTGAAGCAAGTGTTCTCAAAATTGAAGAGAGAAATAAACAACTCTGCCATAGTATTTGAAGACATCAATACATCACTTTCAATAATAGAACATCTAGACAGAAGATCAATAATAAAACAGAGAACTTGAACAACACTATAAACCAACTCAACCTAAAAGACATGTATAGAATACTCCACTCAACAACAACAGAATAAACATTCTTTTCAAGTGCACATGGAACATTCTGTAGAGTAAACAATACATTAGGTCACAAAAAAGTCTCAATACATTTAAGAGATTAAAATCACATAAACTATCTTTTCTAACCACAGTAGAATAAACCAATAACAGAAGGAAAAGAAAAATATTTATAACAGAAATTGGTGGAATAGAATAGAAATATAATAGAAATTAAGCACACACTACTGAACAGCTGAGGAGTCAAAAAAGAAATCACAAAGAATGTAGAAAATACTTAGACATTAATGAAAATAAAAACGCAACTTGCCAAAATTCATAAAATGCAGCAAGGCAGTGATCAGAGGGAAATTTCTAGCTGCAATGCCTACATGAAAAAAGAAGAAATATCCCAACTCAATAACCTAACTTTACAGCACAAGGGACTAGAAAAAGATCAAACTAAACACAAAACTAACAGAAGGAAAGAAATAATAGGGCTAAAAACAAATAAACAATGGAGCACAACAGAACCAATGAAACCAAAGGTTGGTTCTATGAAAAAAAAATCAACAAAATTGACAAACCTTTAGCTGGACTGATAAAGAGGAAAAAATGCCAATAACGAAAATCAGAAATGAAATTGGAGATAAAACAACTGACCTTAGAAAAATAAGAAATATTTTAAAAGAATCGTGTGAACACCCACTAGGTTGACCATAATCCAAAAGAAGAAGAAGGAAGTGGAGAAAAAGGAAATGAAAGTAACAAGTATTGGCAGGAGGTGAATTTGGAGAAGTTGCAACCCTTGTACATTGCTGGTAAAAAATGTAAAATGGTAAAGCTACTGTGGAAAACAGTTTCGTGGTTCCTCAATAAGCTTATCACAGAATTGCCATCCTACCCAGAAATTCCAGTCCTAGATATATATCCAAAAGAATTGAAAACAAAGACTCAAAGCAGATACGTGTACACCAATGTTCATTACAGTATTCTTCACAATAGCCAAAAGGAGGAAACAATCCAAGTGGCCATCAACAGATGAATGGATAAACAAAATGGGGGAGATACAGCCAATGGAATATTATTCATCCATTAAAAAGGACTGAAGTTCTGATACACGCTATGACATGGATGAACTTTGAGGACTTTGTGCCGAGTGAAATAAACCGATCACCTAGGATAATTATTATATGATTCTACCACTATAAAATATCTGGAACAAAAATCAAATCCTAGAATGAGCAAATTAATAGAGACAGAAAGCACATTACAGTGTTAACGGTGGGGAGGGGAAAGAAAGGGAGAAGTATTGCTTAATGGTTACAGAGTTTCTCTTTGGGGTCATAAAAAAGTTGTGGACATAGATAGTAGCAAGGATTGCACAACATTATGAATGTGAATAACGCCACCGAATTCTTGACTTCCAAATGGTCAAAATGGTAAATCTTATGTCATATGTAAAAAGGTTATGTCATATGTAAAAAATGGTCAGTAATCTCAGCATCTAACAGTAATAAACTAAGTAACATTCATTCAACTGAACGTTATGCTTCTCCTTATTAATATAATGATTACCACTTAATTAGATATTAAAAGTCATTAAAATCTTGTAGAAGAATATTGACATGGGAAAAGATTAATGCTATGAAATCAGTCAGGGTTTTCCATAGCAATAGAACTACTGGGATGTGTGTAGAGAGAGAGAGAGATTTCTTTTGAGGACTGACTTCGGCAAGCGTGAGGCCTGGCAAGCCCAAAATTTGTAGAACAGGCCAGCAGTCTGGAAACTCAAGCAAAAGTCGATGCTGTCGATTTCAGTCTTGAGACTGAAATTTGTAAGACTGGCCGGCAGGCCAGAAACCTCAGCTTCTGTTCTTAACGCCTTCTACTAACTGGATGAGCCCCCCCACCCCCTGACGTCATCAGGTGTAAACTACTTAGTCAACTAATTGTACATGTGAATCACATCACAAAATACTTTTGCAGAAATATTTAGTGTTTGACCAAACAACTGGCCACCGTAGCCTGCCCAAGTTAACATAAAAAATTGATCAACACAGATATAGTACTAAGTAAAAAAAATAATAAATCAATCTATAGTGTATATGATATGCTCCCATTATAAAAACAATTACCTATATACATCTATTTATATACATTTGTAGAAAAAATACTGCCAATGTATCTGTTTACCACTATGTGGCTTACATTGGTAGCATAGGATTATAAGGCATGTTGTTTTGTCTTTGTGCTTTTCTGTGTTCTTCGTTAATGTGCGGGGAATTTGTATCTGTTTCATGATTACCAATAAAAGTTAGTTTTTAAAGCCTAGATAACAGCAGACGAGGATCATTATAATGTCACACTGAGTGCACAAAGTATTCTGATTATGTCCGAGTGGTGGACACAAGAGAGATCGTTCTATTTTTTTTTCTTGTCCAATTTTACTTAATCAGCATATATTATTTTTCATACTGAAAACATTTGCAGATTTTGCACTAACATGTAAAATGGCTTGTATAAATAGTTGAAAAGAGGCAAGATTCCGGTTGGTACATACTATCAGATTACAGCCACTTAGGATGTTGTAGGAACGTGTTAAGGAAGGAAGCACACAACAAAATACTAATCACAGTCCCAAGAGTTGAATTGTTGGAAAGGATTTTTTCCATTAAAAATTTTCTATAATGTGAATACCACAGGTACCATGAAGTGTTGGGGTGGGGGGCGGAAATAGCATCGGGACCCCCCAGAGTGCTTGGCTTCCCCAATCTGCAGCTCGTTTTCCTGTCCACAGCAGCCGTTGTTGGAGGACGAGAGCTCAAATGCATGCACCTCTCCCGCCACGCTGGGAAGTCTCAGGAACCCAGTCCACGTGGGAAAGGCGAGGCCGCACCCGCGGGCAGAGAAGTGCTGGGTACATGTTTGCTACTTCGGTTCTTCTACATGTTAGTCATCGCCAAGGCTACGACTACACCCGTGTGTCACCAAAATGAGAATTCGGTTAGGAAAATGAAAGAAAGGCACGTAGAGTGTTTTAGTAGCTCAACCTAGACATTCCTGCCCTGCCCGTGAAAACCGTACCCATCAGTAACAAGTCTCGGTTCCATCATCTCGTTCTGTTGGTGTTGTCTGAGCCCAGCCTGCATCATCTTTTTCTACCCTCCTATATTAACCAGTGAAGATCTTTTCATCTAGCTGGAGTTTTATTTTATTTTTTTAAATATTTATTTATTTTTGAGACAGAGAGAGAGAGAGAGAGAGAGAGAGAGAGAGAGAGACAGAGCATGAACAGGGGAGGGGCAGAGAGAGAGGGAGACACAGAATCTGAAACAGGCTCCAGGCTCCGAGCTGTCAGCACAGAGCCCGACGCGGGGCTCGAACCCACAAACCGTGAGATCATGACCTGAGCCGAAGTCGGACGCTTAACCGACCGAGCTACCCAGGCGCCCCTCATCTAGCTGGAGTTTTAAACCAAGTTATTGGTACGCTTTGTAAATGACTTATAAGTCCCACGGATGCCCATGCGTGCATGCACACACACTCACACATGCACACCCGATATGCCTATATTTCTCCAGAATTGTCAGCTTAGGGGGTTGAGGGACAAGCCCACTACCTACTTTTGTGCTGCCCACAAAGAGAGAACGGTGGTTTCATTATGGAATTGTAACATCTCAAATGGTGACAGAATCACATCTTATTTTTCATCTTGCCACTTGGCTGACAAATCCTAAAGTAGTCATTACCTGGATCTTTACAGAAAAAGTTTGCCAAGCCCTAGATTACCTGATCTTCAACGTTGCACCTTTAAGAGTTTCCTGGATGCTTCAGTGGCGCCTCAAGATGGTGAAAATATGCACCTATTTGTAACTGTCCTTCAATAGATCTGTGGGAACCTATATATAGATTGTTTAATTTAAGTATCTAATGTCCAGGACTTCCCGGAAGTTGGGATACAGAGATTAAAAAAAAAGAAAAGACCAGCATATGGCACTTGATCTTAAATTCTGCTGACTTAAGCTGTCTGGAACAAGTTCTCCATCGACTTTAGTAAAGTTTATTTAATTTCATCTGACTATATTTGCATTAAATTTTTAAAAACGTGTATTTCTCTGAGCTTTGATGCCATCAGAGCTTTGACTCCTCAGTTGTGTCACTCTAGATTTAAGAACCTGCATGGCTCTTCCTTACAGATAGTTTGGTAGGCAGAATTTTCAGCTGGGCAGTCCTCCCCAATAGCTATGGTGCACGGATTTTTTGTTTATACATCTCTACGCTTCACTCATTATTAAAATGAGAGCTGCTAGTAGCTGTCATGATAGCTAAATGAAAGCACTTAAACAATACCTGTGTCACTCTTTGTTGTTCTTACAACTTTCTCCTGTTAGCTTCGTAGACTCTGCTTATTACAGTTAGTTTAGACTGTGTTAACAATATAAACCCAATTTCAAAGTCTCAGAGAAGAGCAAATGTACTCCTTGTTCACCAAACATTCCTGGCGGGACTCGCATCCTGGACTAGGGAATGAATGGACTTCCATTCAGGGACCCAGGCTCCTAACATCTCATGAAGGTCTGTCTCCCGGGGTTTCACTGTCATCTGCAACCAGTCGGCGGAAGGGAAAGCCATAGGGGGCATTCGCGAGAGGTTTATACAACAGCCATGGAAGTGGCCCCCATTCTGTGGGACATACGGTCCCGTGGAAAAAAATGTCATTGCATTGTGGACCTGTAGAGAGATCTCTGCCCCATCTCCTTTACACTTCGTACTTTTCGCATTTGAAGGTGTGTGTGTTTATCTCATCAATCTGAAAGTGGGCGGGTTAGGGTATCGCTTGACTCATCACATCCTCTAAAGTGCATATCCAATGCCAAGTGCATGGATACGTGTTTTCAGGAGAATAATGCTCCTACTCTGCGGGGATTGATGTTAACACTAAAGAAGGTTTTCTTTCTTTCTTTCTTTCTTTCTTTCTTTCTTTCTTTCTTTCTTTTCCTATTGTTAAGCCTGCGATCATCCAATCCCATCAAAAGGCCAACAGTGAAAGACAGTGTAAATCTAGTTAAACATATATCACTGATATTCACAGGATAAAAATATCTGGCCGCGATGGCTGATAACTGTAAAACTAAGATGCCAAAGGAACACTGGCAAATGTTCTTGTCTTTGGGAACTGGCATTTCTGAAGCCACTTTAAGAAGCAAAGCGAAGTTAAATAACATGTGGGGAAGACCCATTTTATTAGCAATTATCCAAGCCTGACAAAACATAACGAACTTCTGTACGTGAACGCTGTAATCAAACCATGGTCAGTACCAAACTCATTTTCGCTGACAAAAGAAATAAATTAATAAATATGATGCTAAGTCATTCACATTTTTTTCTCCATGTCACATTTTGTTTTCTTGAAATTGAAACATTTATCTGCATCAGGAGACACAGCAAGCTGAAGTCATCCATCATTTCCTCGAGTTTTGTTTGTGGGAGGAGAGCACAGTCACTGTTCTCCTTGGTCTTTGAATGGCTGTCCTGCCAGCCTTCTTCTAGTTTCAGTAGCAAAGACGATGACGGTGACAAGAAATTAACAGTGGATGGGATCACTACTCCCTACGGGACTGATGAAGAATGCGTTCATGGTGTGAACCACGTGTGCGGTACTGAAGCCACTTCTAGGGGCAGGGACCCCGCCCAGACTCAGGTCAGCACCATGGACTCAAAAACAACAATTCACAAAAGTCTTCAAGACAAATACAGGAATGGGGGTTGGGGGTCGGGCAAAATACACGAAGGGGGGGAAGAAGTCCAGACCTCCAAGTTATAAAATAAGTAAGGGGAAGGAAAATAGGAAGGTGGTCAACAACTTGTGATAATCGTATGGTGACATTAAAACTACACCTTGTGGTGAACATTTCCCATGGCACATAATTGTGGGATCACTGTTTGTACACCTGAGACTAATGTAACATTCGATATCAACTATACTTCCATTAAAAAAAAATTGGGCTTCATAAATAAACTTTTAAAAACTGTTTTTTAATGTTCATTTATTCCTGAGAGACAGAGCATGAGCAGGGGAGGGGCAGAGAGAGAGGGAGACACAGAATCGGAAGCAGGCTCCAGGCTCCGAGCTGTCAGCACAGAGCCTGACGTGGGTCTTGAACCCACAAACGTGAGATCATGACCCGAGCCAAAGTCGGCACTTAACCGACTGAGCCACCCAGGCACCCCCAAAGATAAACTTTCTTTTTAAATTTTTTAATGTTTATTTATTTTTGAAAGCGTGAGAGCACGAGCGGGGGAGGGGCAGAGAGAGAGGGAGACACAGAACCAAAACAGGCTCCAGGCTCTGAGCTGTCAGCACAGAGCCTGACGCGGGGCTTGAACCCACAAACATGAGATCATGACCTGAGCCAAAGTCGGTTGCTCAGGATGCTCAGCCGACTGAGCCACCCAGGCGCCCCCCTAAATAAAATTTTTTTTAAAAAAGCGGGGGAGCACCTGGGTGGCTCAGTCAGTTAAGCATCTGACTCAGTTTCAGATCAGGTCGTTATTTCACGGTTTTGTGAGTTCGAGCCCCACGTCGGACTCTGAGCTGACAGCACAGAGCCTGCCTGGGATTCTCCCTCTCCCTCTCTTTCGTCCCCTTCCCCACTTGCACTGTCTGTCTCTCTCAAAATAAATAAATAAACTTGAAAAAAAAAAATCCTGGGCTTCAAGTTCATCAGATACAGAGTGAAACACATCTCCTCTGAGTGCTTCCTTGTGAGGCTGGGGACTCTTTGCTTTCGAGGCCCCCCAGGACCATCAGCCGAGCCTCAGCTTTGCAAAATCAGGGCCTGCATTTAATAGCTCGCCTGGAGGTAACTGACTCAGGTTGGAGAAACAGAAGCAGAAGACAGCTGAATGGGCACGGGAGAATTAGTTGGACAGGTACTTATTTTTTTAATGACTTCTAAAGTCTCTTTCCACTCACTTCAACGTTGAGGATAAATTATTGTTTAATAACAACTCAATAATAATTCAAAACTAATATTCCAAAAGTTGAAAAATAAAACACAAGGCATCAATAAAACTCCCAGCCACCCTTCCCACATCAGAAAACAAAACAAAACAAAAAAAACCCCAAACAAGCATAAAAGCATACTATTCATAACTCAGACATCAAACCCTATCAACATGGTAAATTTTCTAGTTCCTCTTTTTAAATTGTGTGATTCCTTCTCAGGATGCTGTATTACGAGGCCAATTCAAAACCAAATGGCTATGAAGTCCAAAGCAGTCACCATAAAAGACAGTTACATGGCTGGTTTATCATCCACTGGTTGGGAGATTGTATATATATTTGTCAAGGTTATGACAGTCTCAATGTCATTTCCGTTTGGAAGACAGAATTCAATTACGAGTTATTTTCCATTTACATTTTTAGATTCTTAATTCAAGGGAAAGCAAGTGAAGGCCTAAACGTTAGATCATCAGTTGTGCAGCTGTGAAATAAACATCTGTCACCAATATACCAAGATTCAAATTGTATCTCATGGGTTTTGACAGCCATAAAAGCACACCTGTTCCCTTGCACCTCAAATTTTTGGATGGTCTCCATTTGAGGAGGAAAGATAGTCACCCAAATGGTGGGGTTTTGTAGTACCCCCTTCCATGGCCTGAAATCCAAACACCCCGGCCCCCACAACAGAGTCTGAAATTTCAGCTTAGAAACCCATTCTATATCAGGAGCTCCACATAACCAAAACTTATTTGTTGAAAAGAATCGAGGAATCCTGCTGCAAGGAGCACTTTGCACATCAGGAAAGGGAGACACATGTCACAGCTGGGCCAAGTCACATAACTCACGAGAGACAAAGGCAAGACTCCCATTCCCCTCCTGCTTATTACAGTGTGCCATCCTTTGGGCACTGAGAATTATAACAAAAGGTTTCCAAGAAGGGTTAGCAGATCATGCGGGAAGGGTGTTATGACACATTATGTCAGCACAATTAAAGCGTTTTTGTTTTGTTTTGTTTTGCTTTCCTTTGTTAATGAAGTGAAAGGTAGGTAGATGGGAGAAGAAGCAGCAGGTAACTGAAGCCCAGGGCATTAGGAGAACAGGAGCCTTGGAGACACAGGGACATTAAGGCCCTGGAGGACTGGGGTGGGAGGTCCCAATGTTCCTGGATTGTATCCAGTATTTATTTGGTCCCGTTATCTGCTCACATTACTACGATGTGGCAAATACCATAATTTCCTATAGAGCAAAGGTTCGGTCTCTATAACTCGCGGTCTGCACATTAACTTTTATATATGATGTGCAGGAAATCTATAATAAAAGCTAAATTTTGGCACAGTAGCAGCTTTGGCCATTGGGAGTATCTAGAAATTTGAGCTTGATTTTTTCTTGAAGTCTGAGCCACAACACAAACCAGCCATGTGGTTTGGGGCACGCTAGTTACTTATTGGAGACAATGTTTTCATAAATAAAATGAGGGCATTAGAGTACATAAAGTTCTAAGTTTTTTTCTTCTCTAAAATCCATGGGTTTTATAGGACAGAAAATGAATGGTATTATAAAGACTGCAGGCCAGTATTTGTGTCTAGATAGTTAATTGAACCTATGCGTACAGTTTTGCTCCCTCCTGAAAACTCTGTAAAACCACGAACACACAAATTAAGACATGCACACTGAAGGTCAAGAGAACACAGGAAGAGCCGAAGGCAACAGATGCACGCATGATAATTGGCTTGGCCGCCCAAGAGAACTAAACACAAAGCCTCCAGAAGAGAGGGCTGAGATCTAATCCAATTTATACATCAGAATCCGTAAAACACACAGAATTACAGGAAGGAAAACTAGGGACAAGGCGGGTGAGGAGCCCGGGGTAAAATGAGTAGGAGTGGGTAAGGGCTTCCTACTTAGTTCCCTTTGGGTAACAACCCTAACCCTACTCCAACCAAAGTTTGGAGCTTTACTTCTTAGAAGGGGTTAAGCCAAGAATATCTGAAGCGGATGATGCCTCGCCAGTAAAAGGAGTTGGTCCTATCGAGGAAACAAGGAGATTACATGATCACACCCATACTGGAAGCCAAATTTAAAATGTTCAGTTTTGTTCTCTTTTTAGCCCGTTCTTTACCCTCAAGACAGGAGAGTTGAAGAATCCCATCTGCAGATCCTTCCTGGGAACGAGTGAGCAAATGGTCCCATCCCTGTTACCCTGTAATGAATTCAAAATCAATAAGTCACTGCCATATAGTCAAAGCTTTGGGAGCTTTTTAATTCCCTCTTAATCAGGAGCAGAAAAGCAAAAGTTACCAGATTTGCAAGACGAACTCATTGCATAGAAAGTAGAAATGAAAACAAGGAGAGAAAAGCAAACAGATGTAATAGAGATTAGGCAAGGGAAAGAAAAATACCAATAAAAACTATTAATATCATCAGGGGTACAAAATAAGATAACACATTCATGAAACAGAAACAGAATATTATAAGAAGAAATGTTCGGAGAACAATAAAAAGCATTTTGAGAAGCACTTGGCAAGTCAAAACACAAAATAAAAACACAACAGAAATGTTTTTTTTTTTAATTTTTTTTCAACGTTTTTATTTATTTTTGGGACAGAGAGAGACAGAGCATGGACGGGGGAGGGGCAGAGAGAGAGGGAGACACAGAATCGGAAACAGGCTCCAGGCTCTGAGCCATCAGCCCAGAGCCCGACGCGGGGCTCGAACTCCCGGACCGCGAGATGGTGACCTGGCTGAAGTCGGACGCTTCACCGACTGCGCCACCCAGGCGCCCCAAAACACAACAGAAATGTTAAAGGACTCTCCCAGAAAGGAGAACAAAGAGATGGGAAATTGAAAGAAAATAAAAGGTGAGAAAAACAGAGGACCAGATCAGGAGCTTCAATATCCAAACAAGAGCCATTCCAGAAAGAGAGAACAGGAATTACACTTTAGAAGAAATCATGAATAAAATAATTCAAGGAAGTTTCCTCTTACTGAAAGCGCTCACCAAATGTCCAGCAAAATAGAGCTAGCAAACAATAACAGGAAATGCCATTACAAAATCTCAAAACATTGGAGCCACAGGGAAAATTCTAGAATCTTCCAGCAGTGGTTGGAAGAATAATTTCTATAAAAAAGAGTGAGGGGTTAAAAGACCTTGGATTTCTCAACAAGAAGCCCGGAAACAAGAAGCAACCCATCAAAACACTGAAGGAAAATAATTTCTAACCTAGAAGTCCACACTATCGATAAAATATGAAGATTGAATAGACACATTTTCAAACCTGCGAGACCTCAAAAAATGTTTCGCCGTGAAGACCTTCTCTGAAAAAGCTACTAGAGAATGTGCTTCAGCAAAATGGGGGCAAAATCCAAGGCAAAGAAAGACACAGGATAAAGGAAACAGGCCCTTCAACGCGGGAGAAAATCAAGGCAAACCCCAGGAGGGAGTCCCAGAATGAGAGCCTACGTCACTCGTCGAGTCCACGCAGCTCGATGGGAAGACACTTGTTGAGGGCTGGCCCACCAGAGCACACACCGGCAGATGCTCCTGTGCTCCTTCTACCTCAGCAAAAGCTGTGCTCTGATAGCACCAGAGAGGTGGAGGGAGACCACAGGGAACCTGGAAGCAGAACGTGCAAAGCAGCACCCCTCCTCCCCTGGCCCCGGCCCGCGTTTGGTTCCCAGCCGGCACCGCAGCCAGTATGGTGCTCCCGCTGCAGGATGCGGGGGCTTCCAGGACCCACCGACCACCTCACCTGTCGGCTTCCTGGGCAGACCACTCTTGGTCACTCTCAGGGACAGGGGAGGTCCTCGGGGCTCCCACATGCTCGCTGCAATCATTTCTTCCTCCCAGCTGTCACCTGATCCTGGTCAGATGGCTTCTCGCTTACAAAGCTAGGTAAGTAATTTTTACTCAATTTTTTTTTTCCAAAGTCACAAGATATTGCTGGCAGATACGTGCCCAAGTTATTAAAGCCATTTTTTAAAAAGTAAGGAACTGATTAAAACCAGAGATAGGACAGCAGTTAACTTGCTGGAAGATAAGACGGGAAAGTAATGAACAGGAGCCCAGTGGAGATAGTCCTTAGACGTTGATATCTTTTACAATTTGAATTTTCTAAAGACTATAGGTTGTGTACATTCTACATGTTCCTTTGGGTAGTGAAACTGATGTCTGATAACCAATTAGATATGAATCAAATGGAAGCCCAAACTGAGAATCACTCTGCTGATCATTTCCAGGTGACTTCTTCCAGTACATTCTACAGGAAAAAAATATTCCATTAGGATTCCGCACTGAATCAATTTTCTGCTTTGAGGTCATCACGAAGAACACGGCTTGCTTGGTGTTTTTCCCCTTGAAATGTGGCATATAGCTCATCTATGTAATTACTGTAAAGCTAACAACAACAACAATCACAATCCAAGCAAAGGTTTGTATCAGGTAATGGCGTTTGTTAAATAGGAAGAGATGAGAGATTGAGTGGAAGATTAAATAGTGTGAAGAAAGTATCCAGTCAATTTATGGCCCTTAATTTGTTTATAATGGCCATGCAACTAATCTCCATTTGTAATGTTGATTTTTTTTTTTTTATCAACTAAGAAACATCAGTGAACTGTTCATTTTCGTCAGATGGTTTAAGTGTCATGAAATGACTGCCAAGATGTTAAGTTTTATATTATCCTCCCTATCAAGAGAATGCTTTTTTGAATAATTCATAACAACGTCCATATATAATATATAGTGCCAGTATATATTGTACGTGTATGTACATTAAATATATATTATAGGCACATATGCAGTGTAGATATATCTTTATAAATATATATTCATATACATATCTACACTATATATACATAATGTAATAGGACAATTGAAGAGGTATTACCGAAGCTAGTCTTACAGTCAATTATTTTTATTCAAAACTTTAGAGAGCATGAACGAATCGCCCATTTCTCATCTTGTACACCTACCCTAGAAGGGTCAGGGATGGAGTCCCCTAAAACCCCTGAGGGGCTGCACATCGCAGGCTGAGCCAGGAATGTCCAGACTCTAAATTCATCCTCCCTTGAAGACACACTCCCTCTCCTCTCCGTAACCACGTCATTCGCCTTCCAGAAAACCCTGGAGAACCAAACCCACCTCCTCCCAAAAGCCTCTCTTGGGTATTAGAACCTAATTTGTTCAGACGGTGCATCCTCTCGGAGTCCCAGCCCCGGAGCCATAGGGCTCCAAGGATTCCGGGTCCGACCCCTTGATCGTCGTGAACATGAGCTCAGGCCTGGAAAGGAACAGACTGGGGTGCGAATGAAAGCTGCCTAAATGCGTGTGACGCTCTCTGCTTCCTGGCTGTTCATTTCCCTAGTACAGAATGAGAGAGACCCAGGGGAGGGAAGGAGACAGAGATGGTGAGTACTCATGCGGGAAATCAGAGGTCCAGTGTCCACACACATCACGTCCTTGGACCCTGCCAGGCTCTGTGAGGGAGTGGCCAGCTAACACCGGCAGATGCTACAGAGCTGTGCCAAGGGCGGGGGCAGGGGGCTCCCCTGAACCGGACAGTGGCTGAAGCCGCAAGCACTTCAGCTGTGTCTTCTCGAACACTACTGTCCAGAGCACGGCGGCAGGAGCAGGGGGGACTCCAGGGTGGGCGGGGTGTGCGGCCGCAGAAACCCGGTCTGGCCAGGCTGGGTGGCTCGCCCTTGGTTCCATTTGTCTTTACCCTTCCCTAGAATTCTCTTCTCTTTCTCTTTCATCCATTTCACATTTAGCACCGAAAGGCTCTATAACCACCCCGGAAATGCTACAGAGAAAAGGAGGTAAAATGAACCTGTTTCAAACATAACCGCTGCAAAGAAATCCAACAGCGAATTTTTCAGAAGCAGACAAATCCCCAGCCTTCGAAATAGGCACCACTCAAGAATGAAGCCACACTCCGCCAGCTGAGTCCTGACAAGGGACAGGAGGCTCGTTTGCCTGTGAAGCAAACAAAGGCTCAAAAGCTTTCCCCGCTCACTCCTCAGCCCTGACCCAATCAGAAGGAAAACCCCACAGCTTTGCAGGTTCCCAAATTCCCCTGGTTTCCAATCTCTTCCTCTTGCTGGTTGAAGGGCAGGCAGTGCGGGATTAGAGACAGCAGCCAAAGAAGGCCAAAAAGTTACATCCAACAACCTGGAGATCCGAGGCTTTGTCCAGTCCCACACTTTGAATGCTGAGGCCTGCCCTGATGACCCAATGTGCTTGGTCTGAGGGAAATCAGGCCAGGCTGGGGGGGGACCATGGTTCCATACGATGCATACCTAAATCCATTTTTGAGTAGACCCGGGAAAGAGGGAGGGAAGAAGAAGGAAGAAGGGGGGCAGGGAGGAGGCAAGGAGAGAAAAGGAGCAGGCAGGCCCTGTAATCTCCTAGGACGAGGACGTCAGCCCCTCCCCCCGTGTCCACCGCGGTCAGCGTGTCACAGGCTTCCCCACCTCTGCTGCTCACCTGTCACCATCTCCTCGCTGCTCCTGAAGACCCGAACCCCGAGCTGGAGAATCCACAGGCTGCAATGGTCGGGAGAGATACTTTCTCAGCGGCACCCCCTCTCTGGAAGAGAGGGAAAGGCCACCGAAGAGTGGCCATGCTTCCCGCACGTGGGGAGTCGGCCTTTAGCAGGAGGGTATAGACATTTCAACAGAGCCCAGCCCACCTGTCTTCCTGACCCAGCCCTGCAGACAGCAACCTCAACCTGATCATGGCCACCTCCTGTCAAGGGGCCCTTCAAAGATGGCTGAAGATGTGTTGCCCATTTTTTAGTGCCTGCTTGGAGACAATCCCTGTCCTTTGGTGTCATGCATAAACGGAAAGGATTTTCAAAGCTCAAGATCCAGGCCCTGAGGAAGCCCCAGGAGGAAGGAACATCTGTCCAGAAGTCTCTCGAGGGTGCCTTTCTGCGTGAAGGAGGGAGAGAGGTGGGGGAAGGAGCCAGCACGAAAGAAGCCGGGAGTTCTGGGACAGGTGCGCAAGGCAGTGAAAACCCAAGCCCCACTGGTGACAAAAAGCATAGTCCTTCACTCTGCAAGCGGTGCCCCCTAGCTCTTTTCTTTGCGCTGCAATGTCAGGAGATGTTGGAGACACAGTTGCTTTCTCCAACCCTGTCTGCCTTCCTGC
This sequence comes from Herpailurus yagouaroundi, assembly GCF_014898765.1. Classification (NCBI taxonomy): domain Eukaryota; kingdom Metazoa; phylum Chordata; class Mammalia; order Carnivora; family Felidae; genus Herpailurus; species Herpailurus yagouaroundi. The sequence goes on along the minus strand of NW_024412406.1, from coordinate 28,708,567 downwards.
AACTTCTTCCTCTCGTGTCTTGGCTCTTGCCAAACAACCCCAAAGATGAAAACAGATCGGCACTTTCCACAAGCCAAATATGTGGTGTCTCAGGAGACTTTCTTACATGCCTTGAACAGGCCGTGCCTTGAACCACCTTATTTTATTTTTCACTGCTTGATATGTACTAGATACAATGACGGTAATATTTTATATTTTATAGCCCTTCTTTAACCTTCACACACACACACACACACACACACACACACACACACACACACACCTGGGTGGTAGTCCCGGTATGCGGAGAGTGGGTCTGAATTCAGTGAGTGGTTAATCATCCTCCCTCCTGCCCAAGAGGGGGCGCTGCTGTGGCTGAGTACCTCTTTCCAAGGGAGTCTATAGTGAAGCCTTAGGAAACCATTTATGTTTGTTTCAAAGAATTTCCTACCTTCTTGTACCAACACATTTTAAGTGGAAGAGAAAAATAAGACCAGAGGCTCCAGGCAGAGTGGAGAATGACATCAGAAAAAAAGGTCAGCGGTTTTAGAATAGCTAGAGGTCCTGACGATCGGACGATGTAAACTTCTTGGTTGGCTTTGATCGAGTAGACTTGCTATTTGAATTTAAAAACTAATGTGGCGTTCTTGGGAAACAGCTTGGACTTGGGAATCGGTTAGATTTACAAACTGTTATATACTTTCTGTCCTTGTAACCACTTACCTGGATGTAATTTTACCCTAAAGATACATTTGGGGTAAATGTAAATTTATATATTATAAATGGTCGTATATAGACTTATATATTTTATAAATTTGTTTCTGTTGCTCTCAGGATGGCTTGGCTGTGTGTGTTACTTTCAGAAGGGCTTGTCATTAGGCAGGGTTAAGAAGTTTAAGAGGGAGGCAGCATGGCCAGAGAAGAAGCCCTAAATTCCGGAATATGTCCCTTAAATTCAAGGGAATATTTCCCTTGAACCAGTTGCGAAAAGAAGGATTCCTTTCTTCTCTCTCCTCCATTTTGAATATGGGGCAGGCTGAGGCTATTTGAACAACACAAAATTTATCAAGAATAAACTGAAGCCTTATAGTTGAAACGGAAATCATGTGGACAATACACAAAATTAGATTATCAGTAGTATATGCGAAAATACTTTGGGAAAAATTAAAGTAATCGAAATACCGAAATAGTAGTTATAAACCATGGCATCTACACACAGAAAAGGGTAGCACACACAAGTTAACATGTTGTCAAAGAATGTGTGATGATATGGGAATTGAGGAATCTGTGTTAAAGTAGAAGTCAGAAAAGCATAGCGGATTTAATACACCTCCCTCAGTAATAGAGCAAGCAGACAAAAATCAGTAAGGACGTGGAAGGTTTTTTTTTTTCTTCCAAGATTTCATTTAAATTCAAGTTAGTTAACATATAGTATAGCATTGGTTTCAGGAGTAGAATTTAGTGATTTATCACTTACATGTAACACCCAGCGCTCATCCCAACCGGCGCCCTCCTTAATGCCCGTCACCCATTTAGCCCATCCCCCACCCACCTCCCTTCCAGCAACCCTGGGTTTGTTTACTGTATTTACGAGTCTCTTAGGGTTTGCCTCCCTCTCTCTTTTTCATCTTATTTTTTCTTCCCTTCCCCTATGTTCATCTGTTTTATTTCTTAAATTCCACATACGAGTGAAATCATATGGTATTTGTCTTTCTCTGACTGACTTTTTTGCTCGCCATAATATATTCTAGTTCCATGGACATCATTGCAAATGGCAAGATTTCATTCTTTTTGATAGCTGAGAAATAGTCCATTGGATATATGTACCATAACTTCTTTATCCATTCATCAGTCAGTGGATATTTGGGCTCTTTCCATAATTGGGCTATTTATTGATAGTGCTGCTATAAACGTAGGGGTGCATATGCCCCTATGAATCAGCACTCCTGTATCCTTTGGATAAATACCTAGTAGTGCAATTGCTGGGTCATAGGGTAGTTCTATTATTAATTGTTTTGAGGAACCTCCATACTGTTTTCCAGAATGGCTGCACCAGTCTGCATTCCCACCAACAGGGTAAGAGGATTCCCTTTCTCCACATCCTCACCAACATCTGTTGTTTCCTGAGTTGTTACTTTTAGCCCTTCTGACGGTTGTGAAGTGCTATCTCATTGTGGTATTGATTTGTGTTTCCCTGACGGTGAGTGATGTTGAGCAATTTTTTCATGGGTCTGTTAGCCATTTGTATGTCTTGTTTGGAGAAATGTCTATTCATGTCTTATGCCCTTTTCTTTTCTTTTCTTTTCTTTTCTTCTCTTCTTTTTTTTTTTCTGACAGAGAGAGAGAGGTGAGGGAGGGGAAGAGAGAACAGGAAAGAGAGAGAGTATCTCAAGCAGGCTTCACAATGTCAGCACAGAGCCCAAGGGGGGCCCGAACTCATGAAACCTGAGATCATGACCTGAGCCAAAACCAAGAGTCAGATACCTAACTGAGTGAGGCACCCAGGCACCCCTCTTCTGCCCTTTTCTTAACTGGATTATTTATTTTTGGGGTGTTGAGTTTGATAAGTTCTTTATAGATTTTGGATACTAGCCTTTTATCCAATATGTCATTTGCAAATATCTTCTCCATAGCTTGCCTTTTAGGTTTTTTTTTTTTTTTTATTGTTTCCTAAGCTGTCCAGAAGCTTTTTAGCTTGATGAAGTCCCAATAGTTCATTTTTGCTTTTGTTTCCCTTGCCTCCAGTGACGTGTCTAGTAAGAATTTGCTACAGCAACAAAAGAGGTTGCTGCCTGTGTTCTCCTCTAGGATTTTGATGGTTTCCTATCTCAGATTTAGATCTTTCATCCATGTGAAATTTATGTTTGTGTATGGTGTAAGAAAGTGGTCCAGTTTCCTTCTTCTGCATGTTGCTGTCCAATTTTCCCAACACCATTTGTTGCAGAGACTATCTTTTCTCCATTGGATATTCTTTCCTGCTTGACCATATAGTTCTGGGTTTTCTATTCTGTTCCACTGATTTATGTGTCTGCTTTTGTACCCTACTGTCTTGATGACTGCAACTTTGTAATACAGCTTGAAGTCTGGAATTGTGATGCCTCCAGCTTTGCTTTTCTTTGTCAACATTACTTTGCCTATTTCGGGTCTTTTATGGTTCCATACAAAGTTTAGAATTGTTTGTTCTAGGTCTGTGAAGAATGCTGGTGTTATTTGGATTGGGATTACATTGAATGCATTGGTTGCTTTAGGTAGTAGCGACATTTTAACAATATTTTCTCTTCCAATCCATGAGCATGGAATGTTTTTCCATTTCTTTGTGTCTTCAATTTCTTTCATAAGTGTTCTAGTTTTCAAAGTATGGATCTTTTATCCCTTTGGTTATGTTTATTCCTACATATCTTAGGAGTTCTGGTGCAATTGTACATGGAATAGACTGCTTGATTTCTCTTTCCAGTGCTTCATTATTGGTATATAGAAATGCAACAGATTTCTCTATGTTGAGTTTATATCTTGCGACTTTCCTGAATTCATGTATTAGCTCTAGAAATTTTTGGTAGAGTCTTTTGGGTTTTCTACAATAGAGCAGACTGTCATCCACGAAGAGTGAAAGTTTGACTTCTTCCTGGCCAATTTGTATGCCCTTTATTTCTTTTGGTTTTCTGATCGCTGAGGCTAGGACCTCTAGTACTCTGTTGAACAACAGTGGTGAGAGTGGACAGTTGTGCTCCTGACCTTAGGGGAAAAGCTCTCAGTTTTTCCCCATTATGGATGATATTAGTTGTGGGTCTTTTGTATATGACCTTTACAATGTTGAAATATGTTCCTTCTATCCCTGCTTTCTTGAGGGAGGGTTTTTTTCAAGAAAGGATGCTATATCTCGTCAAATGCCTTTTCTACATCTATTTGGAGGACCATGTGGTTCTTATCCTTTCTTTTATTAATGTGGTGTATCATATTGATTGATTTGTTCATATTGAATCACCCCTGCATCCTAGGAATAAATCCCACTTCATCATGGTGAGTAATTCTTTTAATGTACTGTTGAATTTGATTTGCTAGTGTCTTGTTGAGAATTTTTGCCTCCAGTTTCATCAGCGATGTTGGTCCGTAATTCTCCTTTTTAGTGGGGTCTTTGTCTGATTTTGGAATCAAGGTAATGCTGGCTTTGTAGGATGGGTCAGGAAGTTTTCCTTCCATTTCTATTTTTTGAAAGAATTTGAGAATAGGTATTAACTCTTCTTTAAATGTTTGGTAGAATTCACCTGGGAAGCCGTCCAGCCCTGGACTCTTCTTTGTTGGGAGATTTTTGATATCTGATTCAATTTATTTGCTGGTTATAGGTCTATTCAAATTTTCTATTTCTTCGTGTTTCAGCTTTGGTAGTTTATGTTTCTAGGAATTTATCCATTTCTCCATGATTGCCCAATTTGTTGGGATATAATTGCTCATAATATTCTCTCCTAATTGTATTTCTGTGGTGTTGGTTGTGCTATCTCCTCTTTAATTCATGATTTTATTTATTTTGGTGTTTTCTATTTTCTTTTTGTTAACTCTGTCTAGGGGGTTATCAATTTTGTTAATTCTTTCAGAGAACCAGCTGCTGGTTTCATTGATCTGTTCTACTATTTTTTAATGTTTTTATTTATCTTGAGAGAGAGAGAGAGAGAGAGAGAGAGAGAGAGAGAGAAAGCAGGAGAGGTACAGAAAGAGGGAGAGAGAATCCCAAGCAGGCTCCACATCATGAAATCACAACCTGAGCCAAAACCAAGAGTTGGACACTTAACTGACTAAGCCACCCAGGCTACCCTGTTGTTTTTTTTTTAATTTATATATCATTTATTTCTGCTATAATTTTTATTATTTCCCTTCTTCTGCTGGTTTTTGGCTTTATTTGCTGTTATTTTTTCCAGCTCCTTTAAGTGTAAGGTTAAATTGTGTATTTGAGACTTTTCTTGCTTCTTGATAAAGGCCTGTATTACTACATACTTTCCTTTTATGACCACCTTTGCTGCATCTCAAAGGTTTTGGACTGTCATATTTTCATTTTCATTTGCTTCCATGTATTTTTAAATTTCTTCTTTAATTTCCTGGTTACCTCACTCATTTTTTAGTAGGATGTTCTTTAACCTCCATGTATTTGTGGTCTTTCCACTTTTTTTCTTATGGTTGACTTCAAGTTTCATAGTGTTGTGTTTGATGCACTCGAGATCAATGTGTATTCTGCTGCTTTAGGATGAAATGTTCTGAATATATCTGCTAAATCCATCTGGTCCAGTGTGTCACTCAAAGCCACTGTTTCCTTGTTGATCCTCTGCTCAGATGATCTGTCCATTGCCTTAAGTGGTGTTAAAGTCCTCTACTATTATTATATTATTATCAATGGGTTTTTTTAAGTTTGTAATTAGTTGATTTATATATTTGGCTGCTTTCAAGTTGGGAGCATAAACATTTACAACTGTTAGAGCTTCTTGTTGGGTAGCCCCCTTTATCATGGTACAGTGCCCTTCTTCATCTCTTATTACAGTCTTCGGTTTAAAATCGAATTTGTCTGTTACAAGTATGGCTACTGCAGTTTTCTTTTGATGTCCAGTAGCATGATAAATGGTTCTCCATCCCCTCACTTGGAACTGGGAGGTGTCTTTGGGCCTAAAATGAGACACATGTAAGCAGCATATCAATGGGTCTTGTTTTTTAATCCATTCTGATATCCCATGCCCTTTGATTGAAGCATTTAGTCCATTTACATTCAGAGTAATTCTTGAGAGATATGAATTTCGTGCCATTGTATTATCTGTAACGTTGCTGCTCCTGTAGATTGTCACTGTTCCTTTCTAGACTTTGGTGCTTTTGGTCTCTCTTTCTCACTCAAAGGGTCCCCTTTAATATTTCTTGCAGAGCTGGTTTGGAGTTCATGAACTCCTTTAGTTTTGGCTTGTCTTAGAAACTCTTTATATCTCCTTCTATTCTATTCTTGCTGGATAAAGTATTCTTGGATGCAAATTTTTCCCATTCAGTACATTGAATATATCATGCCACTCACTTCTGGTCTGCCAAGTATCTGTGAACAGGTCTGCTGCTAACCTTATGTGTCCAGACTTGTAGGTCAAGGGCCTTTTGTCCCTAGTTGCTTTCAGAATTCTCTTTTTATCTTTGTATTTTGCAAGTTTCATTATGGTATGTCTTGGTGTTGACCTGTTTTTGTCGATTTGGAGGGGAGTTCTCTGTGCCTCGTGGACTTCAATGCCTATTTCCTCCCCCAGATTAGGGAAGTCCTCAGCTATAATTTGGCCAGATAAACTCCCTTTTCCCCCTCGTCTTCTTCTGGGACTCCAGTGATCTGGATATTATTGCGCTTTATGGAATCACTGAGTTCCCAAAGTCTGTGTTTATGATCTAACAGTTGTCTTTCCCTCTTCTTTTCAGCTTCATTGTTTTCCATAATTTTATCTTTTATAGCACCTGTTCTCTCCTCTGCTTCGTCCATCCTCATTGTAATTACATTCATTCATGTCACATCTTAGTTACAGCATTTTTTTTTTTTTTTAATTTTAGACTGACTGGTTTTTAGGTCTTTGATCTCTGAAGCAAGGATTTCTCTGGCATCTTCTCTGCTTTTTTCAAGCCTACCTAGTATTCTTATGATTCTTTCTAAATTCTTTTTTAAATGTATTACTGTTTTAAGTAAATCTGTAGCTACAATTTCCTCTTGATCTTTCTTTTGGGAAGAATTCTCCATCTTGTCATTTTGTCTAGGTTTCTGTCTTTTGGATGTTATGAAAGCTTGTTATGCTTCCTGCTCCTGAGAGTAATGCTATATTATGAAGGTGTCCAGGCCCACACTGTCCAGGACCTGGTGCTTCAGAAAGAGTTTCTGGTATATGCTATGTGCACTGTGCTATTGTGTTTTGGCTGCTCTCTCCCACAGGTGACTCCTCTGAAGAGTGCCTCCTTGCTTGCAGTGGGGAGCGTTTGGACCTTTAATTAGGTGTGCTTTGGTTTATTTGTTAAGATAAGTCTGATTTAAAAAAAGATAAAGACTTGTCCAAAAAAAAAAAAAAAAGAGAGAGAGAAAAGGAAAAGGAACAAAAACAGTAACAACAACAATAACAACCACAAAAAGAGACAAACAAAAAACTGTAAGCCTGGTTCCAAAGAGAGAGAGAGAGAAAGAAAGAAAGAAAGAAAGAAAGAAAGAAAGAAAGAAAGAAAGAAAGAAATCCTATTTCCACTAGAACTGAAGCCAATACCTTGGAGCACTCTATGATCAGTAGAGGCCCACTGCACTGGCTCACAGTCAGACCTGGGTGCAAGGGATGAGGTTTGGTGTAAGTGGCTCCAGCCTCCACTGGAAGCACTGTGTTGCTCACTAGTGTCTGACCATGCTGGAGGACCTGGCATGGCACAGACCCATTCCCTCCTCCAGAGGAGAGCCTCACATCACTGTGTCTGGTGTCTTTTTGTCCCAGAAAAGCAGTCAACGAGCCATGACAGGGCTTGGAGTTTATAGTGAAGCACAGTGAAAAGCTGTGACCAGGTTATCCACCCTCTGCCCACACCTCTGTCCCTTGCTAACGAACTCAATGGTGCTCAGCGGTGTCTGCCACGTGTTTTGTCTTTGGAGAGGCAATGAATTCCAGGAAGGAGAACATCTCTCCCAGGGGATCCCCATACCACACTGTCCGTTCCCATGCCTCCACCCTCCTTTTTCCCAGGAGCACCGCTGCCCACCGAGAGCGATTCCAGCAAAAGGCGCAGAACTTCTAAAACCTCAGAATTTGAGCTCCACTATTTGTAAAAACTTGCATTAGTAAGTTCCTCTTGACTCCCCCGTCAGTAGTTTTGGGGGAGTGTTCTTGCATGAATGTGACGCACGACTCTCTCTTTTCCTCTCTCTCTCCTTTCTGCATGAAAAGGGCTCTCTTCCCCTCCATGGCACCATGGCTTTTCTCTCCCCCAATTCATGTCTCTGCACCTCATACCTGCCACATTCTCTCCCTCTAATTGTGCAGATTTTTCTCTTAATCTTCAGATCAACTTCCTAGGTGTACAGAATGACTGGATGTTTACCTACCTGTATTCAAGGGATGAGACAAGCCAAGAGTCCCCTGTTACTCTGCCATTTTAACTGTCCTAGAACATGGACATTTGTATTTCCACAACGAACACACTGCATCGTGGGCTTAAATAAAACACTACACTCAAAAACTGCAAAACACACATTCTTTTAAAACATATTCAGAACCAATTTCGTTATTCAGACCACAAAGGAAATTTTATTTCAATAGGCTAAAAGTTTCCTTAATATAATACCAACTTAATATTCTATGAGTATTTTACAGAGATTTCTGAAGCTTACAAAACATCTTGGCCCACTTAATGGCTTCATCAGTTCTGCTTTCTGGTCAGAGTTGACTGCTATCATGCCACCTGGCCTTTCTCAATAACTGTGTCCTAGCCTCAGTTTCCAGTCTCCTAAGCCTCAAATCTCTCCCAGCCCCATATCTCCCTTCCCATATGCAAAGTGGGGAAAATAACATATATCTTGTTATATATTTGAAAATTAGATGTGGGGCACCTGGGTGGCTCAGTCGGTTGAGAGTCCGACTTCGGCTCAGGTCATGATCTTGCGGTCCGAGAGTTCGAGCCCCGCGTCGGGCCCTGTGCTGACAGCTCAGAGCCTGGAGCCTGTTTCAGATTCTGTGTCTCCCTCTCTCTCTGACCTTCCCCCATTCATGCTCTGTCTCTCTCTGTCTCAAAAATGAATAAACATTAAAAAAAATTATTTTTAAGAAAATTAGATGTGATTTATATAAAAGATCTAGAGCAATGCCTAACACACAGTAGACATTCACAAATTATAGCCGCTGTTCTGTGAAAGCCGCATTTGGATATGCACATTCAGAGGGTTTTGGAGATCACCGCATGGCCCTTCAAATCTCGTTCACATTGTTCTGCCCTTGTATTCTCAGAGAACTGGGGGTGGGCCCAAATGGGTTCTGATCACCAGGCTGTGAACAATGTAGGATGCCACTTACCCAGAGAAAGAACATTTTGTCTTTACACAAAGGAAGCATCAACTCATCCAGATGTGGGGCACTGGGCTGCACCCACGGGAGTGGGAAGCACTGTTGTCTACTGCACACAAATCACTCTCAGCTCTACCCCAGGGGGAAACATATTTCCTAATGAGTCTGAAGGTATCACATAGGTTGATCGTGGCCTTAGACAAAGACACTAAAAAGAACGGTCTTTCTTCCTCCAGTACAATGCTGGGCTGGGCTGTGAAGTTTGGAATTAGCGTTGCCAACTTTAATCATAAAGATGATAACTCCTAGAGCATTTACTTATGATAGCAAACAAGTGGGCTTAGTTTCTTGATCTCCCTCTGCTGTGCATATGCAGAGATAAGGCACAACTTCTAGGTGACAGAGTTAGGATTTGAACCCAAGGCCAAGATTGACCTCTACCCTACACCCTCTGAAGGTAGGGCTATAAAAGCAGCACCTTTTACAGGACAAGACAAGGACCCTGAAGATGGGATGATGGAAAGATGGAAGGAACCCCATCCTTAATGCTGTTACACAACAACTAAATCAACCTTGCCTGCATTCACTCCGCCTTGGGAGTTCTCAATATGTAGATCATCAATCTGCATATTGTTTGAGCCTCTTTAGGATGGAGTTTGTTATTCCTTGTGACTGAAAGCATAATAAATAGATACAGGTAAGGAAAGGACCAATGGATGGTGTAAGATTACGGACAGGACCCCATCCCCCTAGAGGCCTGGACTAAGGACATATTTATGATAGTATGGTGGGTGGGTAGAGGAAGACAGTGTAAACTTCAAGAAGTCCTAGAAGCTCAACAAATCACCCAAAAGAAAGAGGATCTGAGGAGGAATGATTGACAACATGGGGAAGGAGTTCCATTGGTGAATATTTGATTATCATAGAGATGTTAACTGATGTTTGAAGGTAAAGGTAGAAAGGCAATGTTTGGGTTGTGTTTTGTTTTTTGGGGTTGTTGGGTTTTTTGGGTTGTTTTTTTTTTTTTTTTTTTGTTTTTTTTTTTTTTTTTTTTTGCTTTGTTTTATTTTTACCATTTACCAACTGCAGCTGCCAAGTCTTAAAAAAAACACTTAAAAAATAGCACAGCCTTCCCACAACTGACTCCAAGTAATTACAAAATTTTAAAACAACACATTGAAGAGCTAGGAAGCATTTATCCAAAGCCAATGGCACGATTCTTAGATCACCAAGTGCAAACTAATTTCCTTATAAGGAGAAGCAAAGAGTGTCATGGGTAGAGCATAAGAAAATAGAGGTCTATTGTGTTTCTCAATGCTGTCTTGAGGCCACACAAAAGGCAACAGTAAGTAATTTTACAGGAGAGGGAGGTGCACACTTTTTCTTACCCCACCAGCTGAGTGTATAAAAACAGAAAAGGCTTATATTAAATTCATTCTGACAATGTGGAAAGGGCACTGGAGTAGGACTTGATTCTAAGTAACTCAGGATACAAAATGGATAAGCCATAAGGCTTTCCCTCAGGAACCCAGTCTGTGGCATCTAACTTGAGCAACGAAGCCACTGATTCTAGCTCTAGTTTGCTATGGTATCTCGGATCTCTTCTCCCAGGGGGCTGTTTCACCCTTTCTCCCCTAACAAACTAATAACACAGAGAAAGGCATCTAAATCCCCATGTCTTCCACAGAAAGTGAGGGATTTAGAGAAATGAGCTCTGTCTCATCAATCAGTGTGGAAAATAAGGCCTTCCTCTCTCTACAAGCCTATGATTCTGTGATGACTAACTTCCTCTGGGGCTCTACATGAGAGCTGTTAGTCTTCTGGGCTGCTCTCCTATGGGCCATGAAAGAAAGAGAGGTGGTTCATATGGAAATAGTTTTCTATTCTATCCATTCACCATCAGTCAGTGAGTTAGTTGTTGAAATTAACAGATATCTGCGTTTCGTTGAATGCCTACCATGAAACAGAGCCCTACGGATATGAAACAATGAAACAAGACATATTTCTGCCCTGGGGCTTCACATTCGGATGCTTCTGAACCCAGGGTCTGGGTAGTGAACCCAATGTCTACCGCAAAAGATGACTTTACTAAAAACATACACCACTGGCTTTGTGTCTCAGAATCGAAATCAGGTTATAACTTTGCCTAAGGCAGAATTGCTAGGAGTACGTCTGCCCTCTTGCTTTGTGTTAAGTATGGCCCACCCCTGCTCTAAACCAGGGGAGACCTAGGGTTCCAGATCCTACTTGAAATCACGCGTAACCACGAGAGGTCATCAGGCCTCAAACAGTCACTCAGAGCAACCAGGCGAGGAAATCCACAAGCTTCATTTGATCCTGAAGGTGGCAAAATATGCCCTCAACTGCACACGCCAGTATCTGAAAGCAAACTTGGCCCCGATGGTACAATTCGGGCTGCAGAATGATTGTTCTGGTTTCCTAAGGGACATGTGACTCACAAAGGCAAATACGCATAGGCTTTTATCAATGGCTTCTTTGTTTTAAAAAGCTAGGATTCACAATGAGCGTGATTTTTTTTTTCTGAGTTAGGAACCACTTAACCAGGTGTCTGAAAAGCTCTTATGAATTCAAAATGTAGTTTAGAGCTCCACACCCCCACCTCCCACTGTCCCCTCTGTCAGCCCAGCAGGAGTCAGCATGGTCACAGCTGTTGGATTATGCTCATCTACCTCTGCTGTCCACAGATGGCAGAAGGCTCAGCAACGTGGCATTCCCATTCAGTGAAGCATGTGGTTCCCCATCACAGTAGGCTTTAAGTGGTTTCTCCTTCTTTCCTTCCTTCCTTCCTTCCTTCCTTCCTTCCTTCCTTCCTTCCTGCTGTTGTTGTTGATGTAACTTTTTTTCAGGAAAGGACGTTTACTTAGCTATTTAGAACTGTCCTATAGTGCATAACAGCATACTACTTCCTCTACAAAAAGTAAAGGAGAGACTTCCTGCCTTCGCATAGTCAAGAGTCCAGATATTTTGACGAACACGAGTAAATGAAACTGGTTACGAGCTCAGGACCCGCGACCTGACTGTGAGAAAAGGGGCACTGAGCAAGTTATAATCTTCTCTGTGCCTCTTTACTCCTCTCTGAAATGGGGTCAGTAATAGCACAGTTCACAGGTGGCTGTGAAGATGCAATCAGGTCAGGCTTATAAAGTACTTAGAACAGCGTATGGAACATAAAGGTAATAACGAACTTTTATAGACAGCTTACGAGTAAGACCTTAATAAATATTTGTTCCAGTATATGCTGAACGAAACCCCCATTATTTCTCAGGCTCGGCCTTTCCACTGATTTTTCCTACTCTCCTTAAGTCTCTTCTCCACACGGCAGAGAGTTATTTTCAGCGTAAAAATTGTCCGTGGCTTAGAAATTAGCGGGGTTTGTAAACCTGAAGGCAGAAGAGATCGTCCATTTGTTCTGTACTCTAGTTGATAAAGCTGTGTCCCCTTGGAGTATAGGTTGCCAAATCTGTTGCTGTTATACACGTTCACTGGAATGGACCAGTAGAGTCAGTGGACGGCAGATGTTCAAAACCAGGTCTCTCTCTCGGGGTGGAAGCTTACAGATAAGTGGGGGAATTTGCCTGAATGACCCAGGTGGTGACTGACGAATTAGAGGTGGAACCGTCAAGGCTGTCTTAGTTCGCTCAAGCTACTATGACAAAATACCATAAACTGACTTACAAATACACAACATTCATTAAAAAAGAGTTCATTTGGGGCGCCTGGGTGGCGCAGTCGGTTGAGCGTCCGACTTCAGCCAGGTCACGATCTCGCGATCCGTGAGTTCGAGCCCCGCGTCAGGCTCTGGGCTGATGGCTCGGAGCCTGGAGCCTGTTTCCGATTCTGGTCTCCCTCTCTCTCTGCTCCTCCCCCGTTCGTGCTCTGTCTCTCTCTGTCCCAAAAATAAATAAACGTTGAAAAAAAAATTAAAAAAAAAAAAGAGTTCATTAAAAAAAAAGTTCATTAAAAAAAAATTGTACATGCTATTCCACCACCTGAAACTCACCAACAACCTCTGGTTAATATTCCTACTTCCCCAAATGCTCCTCAGGTCCTAATCGACAGGGTCCCACCTACTCCTAAGTTCCATGTCCTCCATGAGCTGTCTCTGGAGGCCCACGAAAGACTGGTCTTCTCTTACAGCCTTCACACACCTGTCTCTGCCTGCCATACTCTTACCCCCACTTCTGACGAAGAAGTTAAACCAGCTCGGATGTCAGGCTCTCATCAACACAACAATCATGGCGGACTCAACATAAATAACTAGATCCCGGCTGCACGGCTCAGTGACACAGCGGGGGCCTTTGGGTCATATCTCCCCTTCCGAGACCTGTACGGTCTTCACATCCCTCAGTGTCAAGTTTGCAAACGTTCTGAATAGCATTTTCTTCTCATTTCGACACGGCATTTCTGAAGCCAGATGTGGAGTTACCAGTTGTTAAGAACTACTTCAGGACAGTCTTGCCTTGTCCGCAGTAACCAAGCAAACATATGCTCCAAGACTATCACTCTGCTCCTGGAGAAAGTCAGGCGGGCGACCCTGCCCGCACCACCGCAGCGGAAGAGGCTTCCATGAATGAATCCTCTACCACCAGCCACCCGTGCAGCCCTCCCTGCTGCCGATAGCACTGACTTCCTCAACGTTCCGTCTGCTCAAACGTGGCAGTGGCTTTGCAGAGGTTGTTTATCGCAGACACTCTCAGCTTATCTATCTTTCTCCTTCTAAAAGCAAAGCCCGCACAATTTCCAATTACTTTCGGAGAAGAAACTCCCCAGTGAAAAATGAAGCGAATTGTTCAAGGTGATGTTTGGAATGAGGATGCTCCAGATTTCACTGTCAATACTTCCAGAAAAGTATAAACGACGCATTCTCTCTCCCACTCCCCCCCCCCCAAAACAGCTAAGAAATATCATTAACTCCCCAGTAGATTTGCCTAGGGTTCCTAATAAAAATTTAAAATCTTCTTCTTCAGGCACCCTAGTGAATCTTTGAAGCAACCTGTAACGATCTTAATTGGCTGCGACTCTCTGAATTATTTCTACACGAGAGTGTGCTTCACGATATTTTTCTGGCCGTTGCTCTTAATAGAAGTTATTTTCCCCAAAGGGCTTCAGTGCTTCTAGCTTAACTCAAAAAAAAAGTCAGCGAAATTGATCTCTTAAAAACCATTCTTTGCATGGCCGTACATAAGATATTATAACAATGTTAAGCTCGCTTTTTATAGGTTACAGTGTTTATGAGCAAATGGGTTGAAGTCTGTTTGCAGAATAAACCATCTTTTAAATGGCCCCCAAATTCATAAAAAAATGTCAGTTCCTTGCTTTTCCACATCTACTAACATTCTGAAATAAGCGTCGTGTAGTTTCTTTATGAAGAAAACCAAGTACATCTGCAAATATCACCCTAGAATTACAGAAAATGGTTTCAAAAGGTTAAGCAATTCACCATCAGTATCAGTAAATACAGCAGCTAGATGAGAGAGGAATACCTAGACAAAGGAAAGAATATTGAATGATGTGGCCTCAAGAAGCTCTTAACGATAAAAGATTGGAAATCACAATTTATGAAAAAAAATTCAATTAACCAGAACCTGAAACTTTTCAATAATTACAGTCTCTGCCATCCTTAGAGAGAACATGGTTTCCAAAAGGAATGGTTGAAATAAAAACTGGTTTGTAACTGATCTTAAGCCATCAATTTCAATTAGCCAGAAATACTATTCCAGTTAATTACCATTCCCACTAGTAGTCATCATGAACTCCTCTCAAATGAGTAACTATAATACCAAACAAAAGTGTCTTCGATGATGACTGCTTTTCTAGACGAGTCTAGAAGACAGTTTTATCAGGTGCAAATGACAGAAACTCCACTTCATACCGGTTAAACAGTACAGATAATTGATTGGTTCACATACTTTAAAAGGCTGGAAACAAATAATGTTGCTTCAGGTTATACGTTATCCAGCAGCTGAAATGATATCACCGAGGGCCCTGGACTTCTCCATTTCTCTGTCATAGCTTCCCATGTCAGGTCTGTCCTCAAGCAGCTCCAGGACTCTCCTGCCGATTGTAAATGGCTGCAAGCAGCTTTGAGCCTCACGCCCACACACCACACCAACCAGAACGAGACTTTACCAGTGGCTGCACTGGCAGATGAGAGAGCTTCCCTGTCCCAGAGGCCAATGTTACATTATACCTCTTTGATTCTGACTGAATTATATGCTCATCACTAAGTCAATCAATACGGCCGGCGAGATCGGATGGCCAGCAGGCTTACCCCGATCACAGCCAAGTCTTGGAATTATAGTTGGGCTGGAACATTGAGGCTGTCGGGAGAAAAAGGAAACAAGAATTGATGTTGGTAATACAACCAAGACAGGTCTACTACAGCAGCAAAGAAGGAACTCTCCAACCACCAAAAGCATAGAAAGCCCACTGGGGTCAGCTGATGGCAACGAGACTGGAGTTGCCGCAAGCCAGCAACCACCTCTGGTTTTACGACTGCTTACGCCAGGCAGATATTTTTTGCCATATTGCGTTAAAGCAGCGTATTGGAGTTAAAGCATCTAGAGGCTTCAAGCTTGCAGAGTAGAAAGACCGCATAGAAACAGCCAAAAGAAAAACGAAGAAACACCGATCTTCAAAGCCCCCGGGAAAATAACCATGTTCACCGGAGATGTCAGTTCAGGTTTTGGAGACAGACAAATCTGGGTTTGCCTCAAAAATATGCTACTTATTAGCCATGTAGTTACTTTCCTTCCTTGGGGTCAGTTTTTCCCCCTAAATAATAGAAATAAGAAGGCTTTCAATAATACATCATTCATATCGTTACTGAGAATTAAAATAAGATCTTGCAGGCAAAGCATCCAAAGCCTGGCACAGAGTAGGGACCCCCTACATGCTTCTGTGGGGCCTAAGGTTCTTGCCATCACCATGGAGGCGTCCCAGTGAATGGAGGGCACCACCTGTCACTTTCCAACCCCCACAAGGTCACAGTAGTGCCTCTGGGGTTGTTAGACAAAACTAGAATCATACCAAAAGGTTTTGTTTTCTTGTTACTTTTTCTGATTCTTGCTTGCTTTATGTACGCCTTTTTATTTTAATGTTTATTTATTTTTGAGAGAGAGAGAGAGAGAGAGAGAGAGAGAGAGAACGAGTAGGGGAGGGACAGAGAGAGCGGGAGACACAGAATCCGAAGCAGGCTCCAGGCTCCGAGCTGTCAGCACAGAGCCTGACACGGGGCTTGAACTCACAAAAGGTGAGATCACGACCTGAGCCAAAGTCAGAGGCTTAACCAACTAAGCCACCTAGGCGCCCCTGCTCCATGTACTCTCCAATGGACAGAAACCTTTCTGTGACTATTCCTGTATCTAAAATAGATACCTTTACCCAAGGGACGATTTCTGTGGCAATAAAGAGGAAGTGAAGAAAAAGATGGGGGCAAAAGGAAGGTGGAGGACGTCACCACACTGCCCATTTCCACAAAATGATCACAGCACTCCAGGCAGTTAGTTCATCTATCTAGTTCCTCCATCATTTATAGTAAAAACCTCATTGTTATGTATTTTCTTTTCAGAGAAGAATAAATGTCCTCTTTCTTCCCAAGCCTTTATTGAACTATCATCCCTCATCAAGGAAGATCAAAGCAGAGCATCAATTTGCAAAGCACTTTGAAATTTCAATGAGAAGTAAAATGCATGGGCGAGGTACCAGGAACAACGAGAGGGAAATAGGTAAATAGGCAAGGATAAAATATGGTGGTGGCCTTTCTACAACAATAGGATTCACATTGAGTGCCCCTTGTCCACGCTGAGTGTACCTGGCACAACAGGACCTCGGTTGTCTCCTTGTTTGAAGCGAACACCCCCACTGGGTGACGAATGAAATTTATGTTCCTTTGTCACTTAGACTCTGCGAGGCCTTGCAAAGTGGCAAAGGAGACAACCATATAATCAGTTGAACTAATCAGTGCTACGCACTAAGGGAAAGAACCTAGTCTTGCATGCTCCTCCCCAGCCAAGACTGTCCTGTCTTCTTCTAGGTGACAAATGCCTAGTTTGATTGTGACCTTTCAAACCTCAAGTATAATTCTAATAGGAATGTTTCAGGCCATTTGAAAGAGGAACATCCCTCGATGGGGTTTCTAAGTGCCCTGCAAACTATGCTACAACAGCGTCAACTTCCTATTCTGGTGCTAGACTGAATGAGACCCGATAACTCATTAATAGTGGGTAGGTCGTAGGTATTTCTGGCACTGACCTCAATATTCTGCTGCTAGAGGATTTTTGAATGTATTGCTTTTCCGCACGTTGCTCACAGATTCAAATATGATCTCTAAGAAAAAAAAAAAAAACAACCACGTCTCGTATAGTGTTTATTTTCCCTTCGGTAAGGCCCAAACTTTTATTTCCAAGGCATAAACTCAATTGCACAACATTTCATGATAGATTTTCCAAAGTAGATTGATTACTATCTGCCCAAGGCTTAACCGAAAAGTTATGACCATGGATAAGTAGTGCACACGGGCCTAGAGTCCAGCAAAACTGCCTTCAAGACCAGAAGTTTACTGTGTTCTGATGACAGGTACCTCCATTTCTGTTTCGTGTAAATAAGAAAACACATAACTTTTAAAAGATAGCTAAGCCATAGTTGTTCTTTTTTCTGTTATCTAAACTATGCACTCGCTTTAAATGTCTAAGCCTATGTGATATGTTCTGTTCCACATTATAAATAAAATATAAATAAGGTAGTAATTAAGGGTGTTGAAAGATTAATGCTGAAATATTTTTTTGAATCCAGAGTATCTTTTTCATGAGAATATCTTTCAAGGAATTAATCTTAAGACTAACAAAGGGGCACCTGGGTGACTCAGTTGGTTGAGCGTCCGACTTGGGCTCAGGTCATGATCTCATGGTTTGTGGGTTCCAGCCCCGCGTCGGGCTCTGCGCTGACAGCTCAGAGCCTGGAGCCTGCTTCAGATTCTGTGTCTCCCTCTCTCTCTGCTCCCCTGCTCATGTTCTGTCTCTCTGTGTCTCAAAAATAAATCTTTAAAAAACCTTAAAAAATATGTAAAATGTTGTTCAGGCTTGCTCATACATTTTTTAAAAATGCAAATTAAAAATACACTAAGATTTCATACCTCTGTTAGATTGACAAATATCTAAATTTGCAGCACACGCTGTTACCAAGGCTGGGGAAATGGCTCTCGGTCACCTTATGACTGGGAATGCAAAATGGTGCAATATTCATGAAGGAGAATTTGGCAGTATCTGGTAAATCACGTACTAATTCACATTGTGGTCCATCAATCACATTTGTGTTGGTCTACACCAATAAACCACTGGCGAAAATGCAGGAAAATGCAAGCGCATGATATTCTTTGCTATACTAACTTTTTTTAACATTCTGAATCAGTTTATGAAAGTATAATTTATAATCAACAAAATGCACCCATTTAACCTGTAAAGTGAATTTTGATAAACGTGCATACCCGTGCAACTACCACCACAAAGAAAAAATAAACTATTTCCATTACCCCAAAAGTTTTCTCCTGATTCTTTTTTTTAGTTTTTTTTAACATTTATTTATTTTTGAGAGAGAGAGAGAGGTGAGGGTGGGGGGAAGGGAAGAAAGAGGGAGACAGAGGATCCAAAGCAGGTTCAGTGCTGTGAGCACAGAGCCCAATGTGGGGCTCAAACTCAGGAACCAGGAGATCATGACCTGAGCCGAAATCCAGAGTAGACCACTTAATTGACTGAGCTACCCAGGGGCCCCCTGATTTTTTATAATCAATCCACTTCAACTTTGACCCCAGGGCAACCACTGATCTTTCTGCCATTATAGATTGGTTCATATCTTCTAAGAGCTCAGGTAGATGAAACCACTCAGAATATACTTCCTTGTATCTGGTTCCTTCCATGCAGCATAATGTTGTAGAGATTCATCCACGTTGTTGCATTTGCCAAGAATGTCTTCCTTTATATTCCTAAATAGTTTTCTGTTGTATAAATACACCATATGTCCATGCATATCTGAGTGATTACCAGCTTGGAGAGATTACAAATAAGGAAATCTTCGATGAATATTCATATACATATACATAAACGTGCATTTTATGTCTCTGGTAAATAACTAGCAGTAGAATTTCTGGATGAAAAAAGTGAATGCTCAGATTTATAGAAAATGCCCGTTTCTCCAGGTCTTTGACAAAGCTTGGTGTTGTCAGTCTTTTAAAATTTTAGCCTTTGAGCCTTTGTTTCATAATGGTATTGTATTATGGTTTTCATTTTAATTTCCTTAACTAGAAATTATGTTGAGCATCACTTTGTATACTCATCTGTGATTTTATCTTTGGTAAATTATTGTTCAAATAATTGTTTAAATTGGGTTGTTTGTCTTTTAGGATTGAGTTTTTTTTTTTTT